>NC_046231.1:8328905-8628905 GCF_009819885.2 Catharus ustulatus | reverse complement strand
CTGAAAAGGTCTTTTTTACTCAGTGTGGTGAAAGGGGATATTAATACAAACAGATGGCTTTTTTTAGTGCACCTATTACAGAGTCATGCCCACTCTTTGCTGAATGCATACCTATGAGACTGTGTGTGTGCAATAAAACCTTTAGTTTATTAAGCATTTTTTTCTATTCTGCTATGTCAGTCTAAATTCACTTTGAAGGCAGGAATGATGGAATTGTTCAATATATTGTGTGCACAAGGTTATGCCCTCTGCAATCAGCCCCTGAAACACCACTGTCTGCTTACTGTTGGGGCAGCTGAAATGAATTATGAGGTAGTCTCATAAAACATTGTATTAAATCTGAGGCCTCTGAATATGCAGTACTTGAGCATTTCTGTATTCTTTCTAACTTCCAAAATATTTACAACGTCTATAGGACCTAAAAAATGAAAATTGAACATACTGCTTTTACTGAACATCTTGTTTCTAAACAAGGTCTCAATGCTGCCAGAGCTCAAACTCGTGAATGGCCTAGTTCTTGCACAAAAAATGCCACTGATTTCTGCATCCATTTGTGTTTGTGTTTTGCAGGAGATATCCTGGAATTGTTATGGTGTCATCCAGCAGGAAGGCACAGGTAGCTCTGCCTGAGTGCTAGACTGTGCAGTGGAGGATGCATCTCTACACTGAAGCACATCCTAACTGGGGGAAATGCTTTTGTTTTAAAAGGGGGACAGAAGGAATACCATCAACAATAAATCTTAGACCTCAAATACCCTGCTCTGCACATAAGATCCTCTGTTTGAAGACTGACCCAGCAAGTTGGAACACCCAGTGTAAAGCTGTCATCACTCTGCATTTTCATACTTCTGAACTTACTTTCTTCATTCTTTGTAACATGCAACTAGAATTATATCAGCCACCACAATGATCTTTTCCTTTCATCAGCTCTGTGGCAGCAGCTCTGCCTCCCTTCTGTGCTGTTACTAGCTGAGTAGCTCCAAATTTTCTTTTCCATCCACAACAAAAGCCTGTACTGCATTAGCAGAGCCCATGAAATGGGAACCAACAATCAGAAAGTCCAATTGCTGAAGTTTATCATTGGTGCCTCTTATTCTGCAAAATATTTAAACACCACATTTTTACTGAAGCTGCTGTGAGTATTCATTCACTGCTCACGGGTGAACACAGTTCACCAGAAACCTGAGTTAACACCACAGCTTTACCTCGCTTATGGAACTTAAAAACTTCCCCAGCAGGATGCTCTGAACAGATGTAATTTATATAATACTTTAAAAAAATAAAGCTTTATTTATTCCTACCTTGAAGGTACAGGGCCTTGAGGAAAATGTGTTAACATGGTGAAAGGCCAAGCTTAACCACTCCATGCTCCAGGAGGTGAAAGCTGTCACTGATTTGGGAAAAGCCAGGCTGTCCCACTCACAAAATGTTGTCTTTGTTCTCCACATGAATCAATTTGTATCTGCTGATAACCCACTTCTTTCCAAGGATTTCAGGTTTAGGATTCCCTTTGATGCCAGACTCACTGCTGGAAACAGTAAACCACTCTAACTTTGATGAAGCTACAATTATTCCCTCTAGTCAGCTATTTGATTGTTTCTGCTAAAAAATCTTTTGTCACTGTTTCATTTTAGGTAGGCATCCCCTCTATCCTTTCTGATTTAAACCATGCCAGCCAAAAGTTATAAATCAGACAGCCCAAGAGGACTGTAATGTTTTCATATAAAATGTGCATAAATTCATCCTTCCCTATAACATGTATGACTAAAATGGTATCAATGACCCCAGCAACCATTTTTCCTTTCATCATCCCCCTCTCCAGCACCTCTGCTTCCCATCTGTGCTGTCATCAGCAGTGCAGCTGTGACAGACTCTGACAGAGTCACGGGAGCACAGAAACCTCCACGCCCAGGGCGAGAGGTGCCTTGGTCTGAACACGTGTTGGTGCCAACACTTGTGAGGGTTTCAGCCTGTCTGGAGTGTTACATCAGCCCGGTAATGGTAACCTAAGCTACCAGCAGCAGGGAGGCGTTTGTGCTGTGCTTTGCTGCGAGCAGCGCTCAGAGCCTGTGACACCGTCTGACACTGACTGATTAAGATACAGGTACTGTGGTGCTGTCAGGGAAGAAGAAAGAGGACTTGCCGTGCTGTTGTTGCTCATGGATCTCCAGCAGGGCAGCAGCCAGACACCAGTGCACAGCAGCGCCGTGCTCCTCCGCCTCTTCGGAGCATTACTTTCAGTCAACCTGAGGAGATGAACACACCTCGTTTTTAACACAGCCTGTCCCTCCACACAGACTCCAAAGTCTGTACATCACAGGTGATCAAACCCTCATGGCTGGGGAGGGAACTGTGATAGGAGATGAGGGAGATGTGGGAAGGACAGAAATACGAACTCAATAATGAGCCTTACCCAGAAACCATTAGGAAGGCTGCTCCTGACTGCAGCAAACAAGACCAGGTCCTAACAGGGAAAAAAACAGAGCTACCTAGTTATGCTGCAGATACAGATATAATCTTCCTTTTCTCCATGGCTTTTACTTGCCATCTGTAAAAAACAGACATTCAAATTTCTCCCTGATCCCAATATTCTGGGTATCCTCAAAGCCCACAGTGCACTATTAGTGCCAATGGAGAAAGGATTACTTTGCTAGGCAGCCTAAGACACAGGACTAGAATTTTAGTTTTATTTAGTTTAATTCTCAGGGCTTTCCCCAGTACAAAAATGCAAAGTTTCCCAATGATATATTTTCATCTCACCTCATCTCATCTCACAAATGATGAAATAATAATTTCTCTTCTGAAGATGATGTATGTGGTGTCCAGACATGGGGACGCTCCCAAGCCCAGGCTTGCGTATTTGGCTTTCTGTAGTCACTTCTCCATACAGCCCATGCAGGTGGGAAGGCAAGCAGGAATATACATAGTTTCAGAGAAATGTCTGCAGACCTGATGCTCTCTTACTCATTTGTGTGCCAAACCAGGTAGGATTCTGTCACCTGTGTGGTGATAGAATTGTCCTTGTCCTCCACAAAGCAGAGGAAACTGGAAAGATTCTGATCTTCCTTCTGCCACAGAGGAGGCAATCTGGAGGTTGCCTCTACCCCAATGAGGCTCTTTTCATCTCAGCTTTCTTAATAAATATTTAGAGGGCAGTTCACGTTTTCCCTTCTGCTCTTTGTAACAGAGCTGATTATTGCTAAGGTCAGGTGGCTCCATGAGATAATTAATATTCACAGGTAGCAGTAAGAAATAAGTACAAGCCTCATCTCTCTCCTCAGCTTTAATTACAATATCACTGCTATCAAATTCCATGTGGATACACCTCCTGCATCAGCTCCAAACAATTTCAGATGTGTATACAGGATTCACAGCATCTTTAACTCATGATCTTCTGTCATTACCTTGTAATTACTCGAATGCATCTTTACTGTGCAACGCCCACCAGAACTAACAACTGTGGAGTGCCTTGTGTAATGACAGAATAGAGACATCAGTGTGGAATTTTGGCTGACAGGGACCTGCAGCATTCCTTCCAGTCCCATTATTCAACATTTCTGAGCAACCTGACTCCTACCTGCCTCCCTTCCTTCTCTAAATTTACTTTATGAAACATTTATGTCATTCTAGCACTGAGAAGCCCCAGGTGGCACTGAAATCCCAGTGGGAATGTAGCACAAGTCAATGAAGTGGCAATAAATTGTCTCACCTTGATCAGCTCTGTGGATACAGGAGAGGAAAAGAGAAAGGTGAGTCAGGGAAGAGCAACTGTATTATTCATCTTGCTGTGCTATGGGTGAGGATCTGGGCCTTGTGTAGACATGGGAAAAGAGGTTTAGAGAAATTTGACAGAAAATGCAATACTGACTACTCAAGTTAGCAAATTCCCTCAATTAAGTGCTGTTGGAGGTCAGATACAAAAGTCAGTTAGAGAGAACTGGGCAAACTTCAAAGAGTCTTTGTGGCAAAAAGCTAAAGGATGAGCCAGCGCAATAAGCTGTGAAACGACAAGCCATGGAGATGATTTTAGCCTTTCATTTCTACACTATAGAAAATGAAGAACAAAGTACACATTATAAAGACATAAAATGGGATGAATTTTTGAACCTGAGTAAGGATTTTTAAATAAGAACAAGCTGCAGACATATCTCACAATACACTATGAGAAGTATTCCTGTGCCTTTGCAGAGATTTAGAAAACTCTCTCAGTATATCAATTTCATCAGTCCTTTTACTTTTCTTAAATGGCAATCATTTTAAACTGAATAATAGCCTCTGTATTTGATGCATTTGTCTTTCTGTGTGATAACAGTCACTATGATTAAAACACATGTTATCAAGACTTGAAAAAGACAGTTAAACAGGAATGGCATTACATTGTCACCTATCCAAATTGTAATTCGTGTTTAATTGTAGCTCTGCAAGCAAACACAAAAAGACAAACAACAAAGAAACCTCTGCTCTGACTGAAAGCAATTAAGAGAGGAAAACCCAAGAGAGCTAATATATTAAGTTTCAGGGAGGAAGCATTCCTTCCCTGAAATGCAAAGGCCCTTCTTGAATCTGAGAGAAGTAAAACATGGGAATAGTGCAGCTGTTTCTGGGAAGTTGCCTTTTAAGTGGAAATGAAAATTAAGAGCTGCCAGGCTGATTTTTATCTTTCTTGTCAAATTTATATTGTATATGTTTGCTGATGTTCTGTAATATCCCAGTTAGCTCTGTTGTTTGCATATTAACTGTTTTGTGTCCCAGATGCTCATACAAGGATCATAAATATTTTGTGAAAGACATAACCATCACTTTCAACAGTATAAACTATTTTTTTTTCTAAACAGCCTTCCCTCTATTCTTGCAGAAGACTCAAAGAATCCCTGAAGAATTACTTTAGGATGGGCTTTTTCACAATCAGCTGACAGGGATGTGCAGGAAGCCGTTCTTGAGCAAAAGAACTCCCACAACAATCACTGTGCATCTAAGCCCAGTGAGTTTGCTTTAGGGCTACACTGATCCCAGCCATGGAGAGATGGAGGGAGAGGCAGTTTCAGGGGAGCTGGAAGCTAGCAGGTCGTTCTGAGTGCCTGAATCCAGGACTTGGCTCTCTCCAGGGTTACCTGTGTGAGAATGAGGGTGACATGTATAGTTCATACATGGAATATGCAGAGTGCACACATGGAACCGGACAGAGATCTTGACAATGGAGAGGGTTTGTGGTTTCACAGGGCATCATCTCTAATAACCAGGAAGCTTCCTGGGTTCTGTTCCACAGTGGAAAAGGAAAATATTTTTATCTACTTTAACATCACACTAGCACTGTCAGATGATTCATAGACTCTGGAGAACATAGACATTACCAGCTCAGCACATTTGTGTACCAATCACCATTTGTCATATATGAGTACTTCCCACAGTCCTAAAAAGGGATTTGTTTTCTGTATTATTTGCAGGAAATGTAACAAACTCCACACTGAACAACAAAATAAAACCAGCACTTGATTGTTTTATCGAATAGTTGCCTATTTACTTGGCAAAACTTCACTTTAGGATTTTTTTATGCTGTCTAATAAAAGGACCCCCACAGCTGTCTTCTCTGTGGAGAAAAGCTGTCGACATCCAGTATAATTTTCTGCATATTGAGTGAAGTACTTGAAAGTCCCAGATCCATTTTAATATGTGAGCTGCTCTCCCATTTGTATGCAGCTGGAGAGAGTAGTTTTATCCTCATTTTAAAAAGCCATATGATGGATTTCTTTCTTTAAACAAACACTGTCTGAAACTTTTCTTTCTTCTCACTCTTTCCCCCAGCTTATACCTTTCCTCTCTTGTTATGCACCAGTGTGTTGAAATCACTGCACAGTGCTGACATCTCACTCATTAGACATAAAACAACACCAGCACCATTTCTTTTTTTGATGTCTCTGTGCATGATCTGCTTGAATAATTCCAAGATTACCTGTTTATTAATATAATTTTGGAAAAACAGTTGGTGAGAAAATTCCATTGCACTGCATTGAATAAGGTCTTCACTATCCTTTTCTGAGTTTTCTGATTCTGGGTACTGACAGCTTCCAACCCTTCCAATCCAATCCTGGCCAAAGCTCTCTCCAATCCTGATCCTGCAAGCACTTTGCCACACAGCACTAGGCAGCAGTGCTCAGTCCTTGCACAGCTGCTAACTCTGATGCAATGAAATGTTGTTGTTATGGCTTGCAAGGAGCATCTTGGACATCCACAGCTATTTTTAATGATTCTGTCAAGAGGAAGGATTATAGCTCTGAAAGCACAGGAAGGTTTTGTGGAACAGTCACAAAGCTTTGAACTCTGCACACACCAGGACTGAACATACATGTGCTTCAACACAGCCTGACACTGCAAAAGTCGTGGTTGATAAACAAGATATCTGAAGATTATAAAACATTTAATGGCTCTAGTGTAAACAATAAAGCACCAACAATTAAGTGCCAAATATTATCAACCTCCCAGTCTGGATATGCCACACCTCACAGGCTGAGAATGACTCACTCAAACAACCTCAGATGGCAAACCCCCAGGTAGACAGGTTTGGAGTAATGCTACCAATTCAGCATGGAGCATGTGGTCCAAGGAGCAGGCACTGAGTAATTCCCCAGACAGTGCTTGCAGATGCTTTCACCCAAATTCAAGATTTCTGTTCCATATTTTTGTTTTGAATGACAATAAAATAGCAGATTCTCAAATTTTTCAATGGAATTAAAATTCCAAAAAATTTACATTGGAAAATATAGATAGTTTTATTGTCGATTATTTTGTCTGAAACAAATGGAGCCAACTCCATTTGTAACAATCTTGGATGAAACTGGAAACAGGAACCCTTATAAAAGCAGCAAAACTGAGACCCTCAGGGCTCTTGGGATTGCTTGTTTCTCACCCACGAACAGAGTAGAAACTTCAGAAATATGGACATTCACTTTAACCACCAATCTTGGAATTTACAGTGACCACTGCTAGAGGAGCAAAAGAATGAACCAGTACTGGGGAAGCCTTCCTAGGGCTTCCAGGTTTCCATCTCCACTGACTGGGGGCTGAAGTAGGAATTAAGGTATCCAAATTTTTGAAGAAAGGAGTCAAAGCTGCAGGAGCCCCCACTTGGGTCAGAGATCTCAGAAATTCAGGGTTTCTAACTCCACCAAAGATACCTGGAAGATACGTGAGCTTCTAGGTTCAGCTCCTAGCTGAGCTTCAGGAAGCCTGCCCAGTGCCTTGGAGTCGGAGGAAGGCCATAGAAAACCCAAAGAAAAGCTCAGAGACCCATAGAATTTCTTGTGATATATTTTTGGTCTCAGTAACTCAGCATTTTCTAATGAAGTAGTGCTTACTGGAAAGTTTCTGCCTATTTCCATTTGGGAGGACATTACTCAGATGGACATGACAGATTTTGGATGACATTAGAGAATTAAGTTTGGTCTTCTTGCCAAATTCCATCCTGGCAGATAATTTCTTACCTATTTAAATCCACCTCATATTAACAGAGCACTTTTTTTTAGCCCACATTCTGTCTTGCAGCTCTCGTACTGTAAAATATTATCTGCATTTCATCCCCTGTGTAGCTGCTTTTCACTGAATTTAGACCCAGGTTAGAGTATGGGATCTGTATATGGGACTGGGAGTTCTGAGGGTCTCTAAAATCACCAGTGCTACTGCAAGAACATCAGTGCCATATGAAGGATTATTTTTAGTACTGGAGAAGTTTTTGCAGAGCAGGGTGTGATCCCACACAGAATGGGACCAGTCTGATGTCAAATTTTTTTATGCCATTATGGCACATGACTACACTACAGAGTAGCTCTTGTATTTTTCTATCTCCTCAGGAACATTTATTCCTACAATGAGGATCCTGCATTGATTCCAATGAAGACCCAGGCCCCTATTGTGCTAGGCACTATAGCAACAGACAGTAAAAGGCAGTCCTTGTTCCTAAAGACCTTTCTATCTAAACAGACAAGACATTGCCACAGATTTATCTTTTATTCTTCCATTTATAACAGTTGCAAAACAACTTGGGTGAAGAATAAAAATTGCAATGAATAGGACGTGATGATCCCAGCTGTGGGATGAATCCATATGGAGGTGGGAAACCTCAAGCCAGTAAAAGCATCGAGGGGTATAATCCTGAACCAACTGAAGTAATGTGAGAACTCCTACAGACTCTACTGGGAGCCAGGATTTCCCCTCTCTGTTCATGTTTCTCCAGGTGCCTGTATGCACAACACAGGGCAGAGCTGTAGTGATATTTCCAAGTTCCCTGGCACCAGAAGCAGAGTTGCAGTGTGGTCCCAGTGCTCCCATCAGGGGGATGAGCCCGGCGCTGTCACTGTGCCTGTGGTGCCGTGTGAGCACAGCCACAGCCCTGCTGCACTGGGCTTCCTGCAGAGCTGCCTGCAGCAGGGCACTGGCAGAGGGCTCACAAGGTTCACTGCTCTGTCACCAAATCACTGACCTGCCACAGATAGTCAGCTGAATGATTAATTATGCTCTACAGCACTCCATGGTCTCCAGCGCAGGGGCTATTTAGGTGACAGTGGACTCTCTGAACATACTGTGTTTCTTGCTGCAAATCCTTTCTCTTAGGGATACAGACTAAAAATATTCCTGAGGTACAGCTCATAAACAGAACTATCCCCTGCTCTGATCTTGCTGATGTTCTATGTTGTTATTTACTTAAATTGCATAGCTCCCCAGCACTAACAGGAGACTCTGGTAACTTATTTCTTGTCTTTTGGAAGCAATGCAATGTACCATAAAGCAGAGATAATAATGATTTAAAAGATGCAGGTCTCTTTTCTGGACGTTCTGACTATGAATGTAATATAATAGACGTTAGAGTGATGCTTGTTTGTACCCCTGAGTCTATCATAAGATTAACAGTCTTTATTATTTTGCAGAACAAGCAGTAGCGCCTCATCAAGGGTATAATCACCTCAGACAAAAAACAAACAAGCTCTTACTTAAGGTGCTAAAAATATAGTTGAGAAACCTTCGATCTCAAGCCGTGTGATAAAATAGAACTGTGTTGACTGAGCAAATCAGCAGCTGCTGCTGTGCCGGCTCCTTCACCCTAACAATGCTTGCCTTTTTGTCTCCCCACCAAATTTAGAGATGATGTCACTGTAGCCAACCCCAGGAGTTCAAAAATCAGAAGACAAACCAAAATAGAATCACAGTGTTGATATCAAAGCCATGGGAGTTATTGAAACTGAAGCGTATGATTTGGGGGGTCAGCCTTTAGATTTTTTAATTCATAGGAGACAGCCTTCTCCCTTCCACTTGTCTGCTCAGTTCTCCTGGCTGTCTGATATGCCCCATTTCAGAGTGAGAGACAACACAGGACAATGGGAAGCACAAAGGATAGGGAATCTATTTAAAGTATATATAGAGCTCAATTCTCCACCATATGTAGAGCCTTAATCCTGCAAATTCCTTCCCTGAATGCTCAGCTTCATTCACACAAGCAGCCCCATGGAAACCTGTGGGGGTCCTCTTGTACCTGAAGTTTGCCCCTTATTTAAGTTACTATTGCATGTCAGAAGTGTTGGTCTGTCTGCATCATAATATTAAGAATTAGTTAAGAATGAAGAGATCTGTTGCTCAGTTTTCTCTGGGATCTTGGGCAAGTCTTGATTCATTCCATATCCCAGTTTCCTGATCTTTAAAAGGGGGTAGAATTTATCTCTACAAGGTACTTGGAGCCTCCAGACAAGAGATAATAAGATGCAGAAAATTAACACATTGTCTGTTTCTGATGTAAATTGCTTTCCAGATAACACAACTGGAAAGAATGCTTAAAAATCAAAAGTATGTTATAATTAAATCTCCAAATAAAACCAAACTCCTAGAACTGGGCTTGATCCACCATGGATCGAGTCTGACTGAGTAGCCAAGAGAAGCAGAGAACAGTCTTAGTCCTGAGAGGACACACTTCCCATTTCGCTCACTGGACCTTTTGCACTTCAACAGGAAAACAGAACTCTCTCCTAAAAAGAGCAGCTCTTGGGAGCCAGGAGTAAATTCATACAGGAGTTTATCAAGATCTAAACCTTTAGTTTAATTTTTTTTCTACCTAAAATACCAAATTCCTCTGAATTTTAAATTAAAATAATTGATCCTATTTTAAAATTTAGTCCAAATGTAAAGTCCAATATTTTGAAGCACCAGTAGCATGTTACCATTAAACAGTTTGCTAGGAAAGTACTCACTTAAAATAACAGGAGACCTTCATCTTTTATTAAACGTTTGAAATTACTAAAAGATACTACCTACTCAATTTAAAGAGGCAAACTGATGCATTTTGTTAATTAGACTATTAAAAACCTCATTTATGTGTAAATAAGTCTAGGTCATTAAATAGTAATGTACAGTGTCAAGATGCAACTTCAATCTTCAAACTTTCTAGTTATATTAAATGGCCCTAAAAATTAATTAAAAATAGAATTAGCATCAAAGAACTTTGCCCCCCTCCCCCGCTTTTTAAAGAAAAAAGATGAATTTGTAGTAACAAAAAATGCTATTTTTGCTCAGTGCTCCAGTCACATATTCTCTTTGTCTACAAAACTTTTTTTTTAAACTTAGAGGTACAACACCTATATGTTGATATCAATGATCTATTTGAATATTTTTAAAACACAGCAAAAAAGAGCTAGCAGTGTTGTTGTCACTAATTTTCCTGATAGCAAGAACAGGCTATTTCAGTGAAATCACATATTGTGAATAAATAGCATAACAAGGCACAATGAGTCAAGAATATTATTTGGCACAGCTGAGAAGGCAACGCTAAAAGGTTGTCTTCTGTTAAGGTTAGTGAGTATTATAGCTATAAAGTCATATGCTCAATTGCTCATAGTTTTATTAAAAAGGACTTATTTAGATTGAAAGCCTCTAGGAAATTTCCAAGATTCTCAGGCTGACTTTCGAAAACATCAGGAAAAAAATGTAAAAACATTTCTGAAAGTTCAGATGTTTCCAGGAACAGAATAAAAGCTGTTTCATTTGATTGCAGAGAGACACTGGGAGAAGTTGTGGCCAAGACACTGAAGACAGAATTGATTGGAACTGAAACAGGGCAGTAGAACTCAGGAGAGAGAGAGTGGTCAGAGAGATGCTGCAAGAGAAGCCTGTGGATCCTGCACAGCTGAACAAAATGAGACTGGACTGAGGGCAGAAAAGAGCATGGGAGATAACGGTGGGATGGAAGAGACACTGAAAAATTCTGTAGAGAACAGCAGAGAATGCAGCCTGGGGGAAATAGCCTTTGCCCGCTCCAGCCTGGAGAGCAAATCCCAAGGATGCCAGAATCCCAACCCTCATGTAAAAACAAGCAGTAATTATCACAAGTCACAGACCAAACATAAAATAGCAACTGGTGAAGATTATTGATTTTCCTTTGTATACCCTTTAATGAATAGGCAAAATTCCTTTCTTTTCCAAATGCCTAAAATGAAGAGGATGCAGAAATGCCAGTTCCATGTGCTCCTAACCAGGCTTGCAATGCTGACATAACACATGGGGGGAAGAAGGAAGAAAGAAGAGTGAAAATCATGTGAAGGCTCTTAGGAGAAGGGGTGCTTCTGAGGTAGTAGCAATGACACCAGGTGAACTGCAACGAGTAACTCCCACTGCCAGGAATGCTGTCCAGCCTTGGCAAGAACATTCTCTGCATTCAAGACAAGACTTCATTTGCTTCCTGACTTAGGGACTGGTTGATGTATGGACACATAAAAATTACGGTGTTTAGAAATACAAAAATACTTGAATTGTTTTGAATCTTCCTGATTCACTTGGGCCCATTACACTAACAAAAGACACAGTCTTTGCCTTATGTGCAGACTGGATTCTTGCTTTGTAGATAATAATCTGCCCAGGAGCAGATGACTGACAAGAATCTTTTCACCAAAGGACTGCATTAAATATGGTTGTTCCTGCTCAGATCCAATGTATGTAAATTATTCATGGTATATATGAAACCATATTACAGTTATATAGGAGAAGTGATTGCTCCCACTGTACACATTCTTTGGACTTGTGTGACACATGCACAATTAAGCATGACATAAGAAAATTCATCAAAGAATATTTAAATATACCTTAGGGAGCCACTAACTTTTCTGATGGTTTTACAGAAGAAAAAACAATTGCATCTGCACAATACAACAGTTTTGTAAGGGTTGAGTTCATCAGTGTTTTTACTTTTTTCCCTGGTAAACATTTGAAACAGTTTACTTACAATGATAAAAAATAATCAGAAAGACTAATGGCTTGAATACATTAAGGTTTCTTGCATTTTAGGTATACTTACTTGTTACTACTGACTTTCTGCAATATGAACAAGGCATAGAAATTCTTGACCTATCAAGGTGGCATCAGAATGGATAATAACAGGCAATTATTCTTAAAAGACCTTGCACTTTTTCTAAGATTTAAAATTAAAGTCAAATTAATTATATAAAATAATACATTGAAATTACTAAAAAATTTTCTGACATACATAATCAAGTTTGTTATACTAAATACGTTTGGTTTTACTAACACTGTGAGGTTTTCATCTGTAATGGTATACACACCCTCTGAATGCATTCATATAATTAATTATAAGAAATTCTGTAAGCTTTCCAGATTATTGCTATCTTGGAAATTCTCTTAGCTAGTGTTCAGAAATGTGCAGAAAGAAGCAAATAAATACTTTATTCTGTCATAACTTATCCAATTATCTGGTGAGGCATTGTGAGTGACAGGTTACAGTCAGTAGTCTGAAATGGTCAAATTTCACACTGCTTTGATGTTTTCTTAAGTGGCTTTTTGACAAATTGTACTACATGTACAAAATTCCATATGGAGTCTGCTGGATTATATGATCTTGCTTTACAATTTATCCAAAAGAATATTTTGCTAAGGCAATTTAATTCCTTGTTAGATTGAAAGCGAAAAATGATGCTACTGATCCATTTACACACCAAGTTCAGGTTTCTTATTTAGAACACTTCTTATTTAGCACTTAAATTGGAAGTCTTTGTTCCCCTTGGACAGGTGAAGATTGACTCCAGTGGTCTCCCAAACAGACTAAAAATCAAGATAGTTGAGATTGACATTTCATTGGTATGAGCAAGAGAAGAGTCCGATTATTCTTTGCCAAGCTGTATGACTATGGAGCACCATCCCAATATTTCTAACTCTCTTCCCATTTCACCATTGATATTGTGACAGGATTTGTAATACCATTAGGCTGTGTTGCCAAGAGCAATTCTTTTAAAGAGTGTGACACTGAATATAGGCTCTGGCAAATGATGCCTTCAGTTAGAAAGTATTAATGTGACAGAACTCTTCCCAAACCTTTTACAGAGAATATGTCTTGACCAAGAAGTGACAAAAGAGAAAATAGTGCTTAAACCTGTGCAACATAGCATTGAGACAGAAAACTCTCTGCTGAAAATGCCTTTTTGTGCAAGAATTGATCTCACTGTCATTTTTAGTAATGTAAATCACAAAGAACCATTGAAATCAGTAAGAATTACAGTATAAATCAGGTGTCATGAATAACAAAGTTGTAAGATATTGTTATTGGGTCACTTAGTTCTGCTCCATAGTTTTATTGTAGCTCTAACATTTATCAGCTTTGCTTGTCCATACTAACTCTTGCAATTGAAATATTTTCTGCAGTTTGGTAACAATGGGTGTTCTGGACTGGGTATTCATAGAGCAAGTAACAGAGAATTTGTCATAATGGGTCCATCTTCTGTACTACAGCTCCTCTCATATTTTGTGTTTCTACTTTATATATCCATAAAATATCTGACTTTGAAATGACAGTAAGAAAGAGAGTGTTTCCTTTGCATCATTTCTCTGACACATGAGATTTGATCATCTTCATTACTGCAGCCACAAATAGCATTAGCAAACACATTACCCAGCACCGTTGAATACAGACAGGTTATCTGGCAAGGAAATTTCCATGGGCTAATTATTTTCTGCATAAAAAATGTACTTTCATTTGTTCTAAATTCATTGGTCCTTAATTTCATGATGCATTTATTGCACTGAGCTGCAAAAAGCAGAATATACCCCCACCACTTTGTTCTCTCCCTGCTACTTCCTACTCTTCCCAAAAAACCCCAAACATTTAGGATGAGAATCTTCATGGTATGAAGTGCTAAACGATCCAGAGGAGTGGCATTTCATAACGAATCTTTAATGTCTTTGAGATGGTCAGTATGTAAATCTTCCTGTACATCTCATGGGCTCTGTCACCTTTATATGAGCATTCACAGTCATCAGTCTTGACCAAAATTTTTAGTAACTCTTATAAAAAAATAGAAACACAGCTCTTGAAAATGATCACTTTCATATCATCAAGATGTTTTTTGCTGGTTTTAGGTTGGTTTTTTTTTTTTTGGAGGGGGGAGGGTATTATGATTTTTTCCCCCCTGTTTGTTTGTTAAAGAGTACCCCATAAAGACACAGTGCTATTTTCCTGGGTTTTTGTTCCTCTGGAAATAATTTTGTATAGTAATAATTTATAATCTCCAAAAATACATCTCCAGTTGTGATCCAGTTTTCTATTATAATGTTGCTAATTTATGGAATTAGCATTACCACTGATGAAATTTATAATGCTGTATGTGATTATTGCTTCACTAATCACTATGTGTTCCACTGCTAGCTGTATGTGAGATCATTAATACAGTGTATGTATAAACATTAAGCTTAATGGAGTTAAATGATGATATGGAAAGGCTGGATGGCTAATTAATGATCACACAAACAATTAGTACTCTTTCTTACTAATTCACAAGCTGTTCTATGAGGAACTGCAGCCTTGCAGGGCAAATTTCAGTGCATCTCCTAATTACAAATAGCTAGGGACGTGTGAGAGCACAGAATACCTCTTAACCTTCTGTTACTATAGATTGGTTTTAAACTTCTCAGCAAGATTTTTTCTGGTCAGAAGGTAATTTAAAAGGAAACCTTTTCTACTATCTTTATTGGTCACCTTTAAGTGAATATTTGACTGATGGGACCTAGTCAAGTTTTACATTCAAGAGACACTTAATGAAAAAGTCTTAAATGGTCCTTAATTGGTTTGTGCGAAACGTCTATGTTGGTGCTTAGTGCAGGACTGAATTTCACACTAAAGGCTTATTTCTAGTAACCCTTAACTCATGCTGAGTATACCTCTCTCCCTTGTGCATAGTCTCATCATAGACTGGTATTGCCAGAGTAATTGTCTTTCTCTGTTCTACAATTCTAAATCTTTTTCTCTGCAGTTTTTATAAAAGCACAAAATAATCTTTTTTTCTAGTTCATCTAAATCTTTGGATTGATGAAATTAATTCTGACTTAATTCCACTATAGAAAAGCTATAAAAAGCATCTATGTGAATTAAAAACCTTACATTCACTGATTCCATCTTACATACAGACTTTAAAATAACAACTTGTGTACTCTCAAATGATATGGCACAGTCCTGCTGCAAGGTATAGAATTTCAAACAGTCCCTATCATAAAATGATCAATGAACTGACAGAGAATTCCATAGCAAAAGTTACTTTGGAAGTTGTCATTAAGTATCACCCCTCTCCTTTTAATAGGAGACAATGTCCATTATAACAAAAATATTGAGTGATCCATCCATTCAACAATTTTCTTGCAAATCAGCTTTACTAATCAATGCCAAGAACCAAATTAATTAAATTTTAAACATTGAGGAGCTCTGGAGTTTCACATATGAGTACATTTAAATATCCTAATGATTCATCATTCAGTACTTTTCATTAACTGAAAATGGCTCCATAACTTTCATTACCTAGAAAAGTCCAACAATAATATTAGGGCTTTGGCAGACAGTGCTGGCTCTTTAGGAACACATAACAAGAGATACAACTCTGAGGTGTCTAATACTGTGCAATTATCTTAAACAGCTTCATCAAGCCTTGGGTTTAATTAATGGGGTACTTCTGAGTAATCCATGCAACAGGCGTGGCCAAATAATGACTTCTAAAATTAAAACAAGAACATTTTGATCACACTATTCAAAATAATTCCAGAAAGATATATAAAGCATAATATAGTAGGCATATACTCAGAACACCTGGAAAGTGTTGCTTTTGTACTGCCCCTTGGGCATGAATCAACTGGCAGTCAAAATACTAGTAATTTAAAAATTTGTTTTCATAATTTTTAATAATTTATGGATTACTATAGAGTTTTTCAAACTACCTCTTGTATATTAAGCACAAACGTTTAAAAATGTTTAAAAAAATGTTTCCTATATTTTCCAGGGACTCCTTCTGCAGGTGTTCTTGCTGAAGAAGTTTAATTTGGTAAATGAAAAATAGCAACAATTGAGTTCCACAACTTATGGACAAAAGGAAAATAATACAAATAAAAAAAAACAAAACCAAACATGAGAATTAGGACATGGAACTGTAGCAGACTGCACCTGTAAACATATAAATAAAAGATAAATTATTAGAGTGAAAACAAGAAATATATTATTTACTATTGATTTTCAAGGCAGTGATGATAACTGATAACTGCAATTTGAAATACTTTTCATTATTTGAGTAAAGTTTAAATAACTACTTTATGGTCATTCTTCTACTAATTCACTAACTGATTTGAACAAATTTCATTTCAATATGAACTTTGTCATTTGATATATGCCATGGAGAGGAAGAAGAGAAAGAGTTGAGGAAATACAAATGTCTCATTTTGAAGAATTATAACTAGCTCTTCCAGCAGAATGTGTCATGATTAAGTAGTAATGATCACTTTGAACCATTGCTCTGTGTGCTCATCTGCCAGCAGAAATTTAAGCCACTTTCATGTCATACAATGGTAAATTATTCTGGCAATTCTATTAGTGCTTTATTTCCCACATAACTCCACTATATTCTAGGAAAAATAGTTCTTCTCATTGTGAATTACAAATCTAAACACTCTTGTATGGTTAACTTGATTGAGCATGATAGTCTATTATGTAAAAAAACTACTGAGAATTTTTAATCAGGCAATCATTGACCCAACTGACTTAAATGCTTCAGACAGAGCTGTTAATGTCTGCTAGGTCAGTGCAGATGTTCTGCATGTGCTGTTAACTCATAAACTAAACCCCTCCTTGAATCTGCTTTAAAACCATCAGGAAAACTGATTGAAATTCTTTTCCTGGGGAATTCCAGGCTGATCTCTTATGTCTAATTTACCCCATGATGCAATAAAAGAAAACCTGAATACTCCCATATGAGGCTCAGAGTGAAATCACACAAGATAGCTGAGGAGCTGAGTAACTTACTATGGAAATTTCACCTGGTTTAAACTCGTTCTGTGCTAAAGACAACTGAAACTGGTTGAGCTGTTGAAGGTATTGAAAGAAATGATTGTGGGATATGAGAGTACAGGAAGCACCCTCCCATCACTTCTATATGTGATTCAAATATCCCAAGCCACAATTCATGAAAATTGTCCCTTTTTATGTAGTCCTTTGAGAAGAGATTGACTCCATCATCTTTGCAATTGCTTTTCAAGTGGCTGTAGGCAGCTATTAGAATCTTTGCCAGATTAAGCAAGTGCATCTCCCTCAACCCGAGGGCTGCTGCTTTGAGTCCCTCATGGCCTGGGCCACCCTCCACTGGATCCACTGCAGTTTGACAACTTCCCTCTACATCTGGAGGGCCTGAACTGGGTGCAGTGTTTGTGCAACCTCAGCAGAGCATATATGATGTACCCCAATTTGGGATTTGTCTTATTCATGCTAAGGGGCACTGGCAGCTCTTGTCAGTCTTGCATCACTCCAAGTCCTTCCCAGTGGGGCTGGCTAGCTGTCTATTGGTCAATAGGTTCATGATCTATATCTGTACAAAACTTTGTGCTTCACTTTCTTTATATTTATTAGGTTTATGTCAGCCAGATTCTGAAGTTTTTCCAGGTCCTTCTGCACTGATGCAGAGGCATTTTGTTATATGCCACCCCTATTAAGTATCATCTGCAATTTGGCCAACTGTCTATTTACCTGTGTCATCCAGATGACTGACAAGGACATTTGACATAAGCAGGACTATCTAAACCTCCTAAAATGAGCTATTGCTCATTTGTTTTCTGTATTCAGTAAAAATCGGAATCAGCATCTTTTTTGTGTGCAAATTTGTACCACCCAATACACATATACAAATTTTCTTATTCATCATACTCCACAGTCACATATAGACAAATAAAAATTAATCACAATTTTTCCCATTTATAGGCTATACTACTCAGATCCATCAAGACTGAGGCAATTCTAGGCATTCCACAAAAGAGCAGCCTGGTGACTAATACTGTCGGGAAAAAAAATCTGTCTTTTCCTCCCAGGTTAGGCAGAAGGCAAGCAGGCATTTTCAGCATTGTAATTTTGGAGACAGGTACCTCAGATCCACCTGCTTCCTGAAGCTTGCCAGACCACTGCAGTTATTTTGCACAATTCTGTCACTTCAGCAAGCCAGCATGCAAATCCTCCCTGTTGCACCTTATGTGGACACACCTGCCCAGTTCAATGTCAAGCAGAAAACAGAACAATGGGGGTTTCCTGTAGTCAAAAATAAAAGAGGAATTCAGCTTGAAATGTCTAGCTTTAGAATATCTTCCAAGATCTCTCTCTTGTGGTTATCTCAAGTTCTAGCAAAACTTTTTTCTTAAGAAATGATTCTATAAAAATAATTTTTATGCAGCAGGAAAATGGGAAAGATCTACATCTACCTAATCCATTTTAGTTACCAGAAAGCATTCATTAATATTTAAGTGCCTATTTGGCATTCTTTTTCCAGTCTCACATCTTTTACAAAAGACATACATATATTATATGCTGAGAAATATCAAGTTTCCTTATAATGAAAGTTTTAATAGCCAAGCTATAAGCCCCAGACCTAAGGGGTTATAGTACAAACAGATCTTTCCCACAAAAACAACTTCTAAAATAAACAAATGTTATTTAATATAAAATTGCATCTCATTTATTAAATGTATATTAAAGGACCATTTAAAGGCTTTTTTTTCCATAAGTAGCAGATGTTATGAATAATAATCCATAAAATCCTCTGAATTCTAAAAAAGTATGTTACATAAAACTTCCATTTAAATCTGTCATAGTGCTCAAACACTGAACAGTGATAGTCGTAAAACATTACTAGCAAACCATTAGTATTAACTGAAATAAAATTTGGTATTTTAAAAATCATTTAAAAGGATAATTCTTTTCCTCATAGATCTCTTTATAACACTTTATGTAAGCTAAACGAATGTAGCTACCTACTGAATCACTGCAATTTCTGTTCCACAAACTGAAGTGTATGTAAATTTCTCTGAAAAAAGAAAAGCAGCAACATCTGCCCTTTAATGTGCCAGAGAATTTAATAGTTTCACCTTAAGAAAAAGAGACTCAGTAAAAATGACCTTATCTTTTTTATCGTTAGATATCTTGGGGGAAGAAAATGAAACAGCACAAATAAAATACAGTTTAGTGGAAAACTAAACATCTTTAAAAATATTGTCCCAATAGATCTTAGTTTACAGTGGATCAGTAGGGCTTAAGGATGAAGACAAGAGCAAGCTATAAAGTGCTTCAATAAAAGTCAATTAACCCCTGCTTGCTGCTGCAGCCTCTCTGCCAACTGTGCCATGTGCACTAGGACCACGGAACTCCAAGTATTAAGCAGTTAAATGAACACTGCCAAAATAATTACCCACTGAGACAATAACAATCACTAATGCATATGCAGAACCAAATCTTGTGTTGGGTCATGACTTCAAAAACATGATGTATAGCACAACAGAAGCTGTTTTCCAGTCATCTCCCACTAATATCCCCAGGCTGGGAGACCTCTGGAAAGACATAAATCAGGCCTTTTTAGGTTAGGATATTGTATATGAATGATGGACACTTCTTTCCTTAAATTAATCCAACTCAGTGGAGAAAACCAAACTTGTGGAGTCAGAGATGACTAGAAAATATTTTCCTTGTTAGAATTTTAATGTGAAGGTATCGCTTCTCTTCATTAAAGTTATTGAACTGGAATGCACTGCAAGAAAGCTAATGGCTTCAGTAAGTGTTTTTGAAATGCTAACTTTTGTTTAAAGATCAGCCAAGAAGCATTAAATGCTTTGCTACACAGCAATTAATTTTAGGTGTGTATTACTTCCCACAGTAATTCTACACCTTACATTTGCAAAATGTGTTTTCAGAAAGTCATGGCTCTGCCAAACCTGATTCTGATATAGATTTTACTTCATGAAACTCCCACAAAAAAACCCCAGCTATGATGGCACTATATTCTTTCAGTCACAAGTAAATTATCCCCTCTTCTAGACACAATACAGCAGTGATTTAATTTTGTACAGCAGTACTATACAATAGAAAGTGGAAATAAATAAGTCTCCAGGATGAATTGGTTCAGACAGAATTGCATTACATAGCCATCTGATCAGGGTTTAAGAGCTGATTTATTGCCATGCACTGTCTACACATAGCACTTAGTTTGGAATACGTTAAAAACTCAGGGAATTCCCTACCTGTAGTTTTGAGTACCTTAAATTTGCATTTCATCTAATTTTAACCACTTTCATCTATAAAGTACTCTCTGATATCATCTGGGTATTGGTAGAGTGCTACTTGCTGAGTGACTCATTTTGCCATTCATCATCCTTGATTTCCATTAGCATTTTCATCTGTGCCCTCCCCATTGTCTTCTCTGATCAGTCCTGGATTGGTAATACACATAAATGATACACTATTTTGTAAGTTATCTGTAGTCTGAATCTAACCCCTTATCATGCCTGAAAGAGTCTATATGGAGACAACAGAACAAATTTAATTATTGGTTTTAATGTTTTGAAACAGTCCAATTCTTCTTTACTTTACCAAAGGCTGATGAAAATTCATCACTGATGCCTGAAAATGAAATGCACAGTCATTAAGTTGTGATCATACTGGAAACACCACAGCACCCTGAGACTGTGCAACTAAATATATACAGTAAACAGACAAGCAGAGTGCAATTAAATGAGGTTAATATTATGTTGGCTCTTGCTAATTTAATGCTCACTACAGCAACAAATACAAGACTCTCTTGCCTCTGCTCCCTTGCTGTTGAGATAGACAAGTCTCAATTCTCAGAATACACAAGAATAGTTTGTGACTCACTTAGAAAAGTGAATGTGAATGAATTAATCAAGTGGGTATTTCACTCCTACAGAACTCAAATACTCTCTTCCCTTGGATGTTTCAACCTGACCCCCATTTAGATCAATGGCACTTTTCCTACTTAGATCAATGACACCACATAAACGTGGCTGAAGGAATCAATTTCTTGGCACTTCTACACGTATTTCACAGAGTTAATGAAACATAGCATAAAAGCAAGCTACATTCTGAAACAAAGAGGTAACAATTTGGACCACTTACACTAAAAATCACAGATTTATCCTTCACTGTACAAAACACAATAAAGTATTTTCCCTGACTCAACTCCTGGTCCTTGGGTTCCTTTCTTTGGAGTCTATTCCAGATTTATTCACTGCTCATCATTAGTGGATAATTATTGTGCCCATCAGTATTTACAACCACTACTTTTTTCTGATGCAGATGCACCTCTCTGTAGTTTCACCTTATACCAGAGAATTAGAATTCTGCCTGTTGCAGAATTACACAGCAGGTTGAGAATTCATTTTCCTTGACCTCACTTAGGATTAATTTGACCCAAAGAATTCAAAAGTACTGGTGAAGACTGTGAAGGTGTTAATAAATCCAGTACAGTAAACTCTGACTTGGAAGATTAGCTATTGTCTCAGGCTAAATGTAGAGGCTAAAATGCTGCTCTGGGTAATACTTGCACAGGCCTCAGAAGGGAATAAGGTTGTAATTAAAAGCAGCACGTGACCTCTGTAAGAAATAACAGCAGAAGCAGATTTCTGCAACTAGTAAGATTGAGGCAGGAACAAAAATAAAGGAAAAATATTTTTTAAATACCTTGTATTATCCTCTTATTCTATTTTCAGAAGAAATAAGGCAGAATATAAGTCTGGAGGATTGAGAATTTTAGCCACGCAGTTTCTCTTGGGTAGAGGTTTCTGGTGAAAACTTTGAAGATGCTTTTGCACAAGCTTTGGCAGATGACTAGGAAAATAAGGTCTGGTATTCAGGACAGTCTCAAGAAAGTCATCCTTTCAGCCAGTTTCAAAGTTTTACCCATGTTTGCCTTTTGGACACACTCTCAGGGATTAGGTCAGGAAAGTATCACCATAGAAATTTCTAAGTTCTTCCTGAGTGATATACAGCATATCTTCATCTTCTTTAGACTTCCCCAATAAAACTGGGATTCAGCACAAACCAGGAAAACCTTATCACATCCTGGCTCATGCTTGCTGCTTCCTGGCATACAAGCCATGGCACCCCACATCACTGCCAAGGCCGTGACTCTTCCTCCTGGGACTGCACAGGCAGCAGAGGGAACTTTCTGGAGTAATGGGAAATTCCAGCCCCACTGCAGCCAGGGCAGGAGTTTGGTTCAGACAGTCACAGCCACCTGCTAGAGGAGTGAGGGTAGCTCAGTACAGAGCTGAGCAGAGACAAAATGGCAGGCAGCAAAGAAAGAAAGAAGGATACATAATGAAAATACCATGTAAAAAATACATCATATATTTTGGAAATTATAATAATATTAAATCATGTGGGAATGAAACTCAAGAAGCTGTTAAAACATAAGCATTAAAAAGAAGAAATTTATAGTTTCTGTGTTTTGTTCCTTATTTGCTGTATCAAATGTCTTTTCTTATAAATTCAACATTCTTGTTCATGATGACTGTACAAAGTGTTGCATTCTGCCAGCCACTCTGTTAAGCTTCTATGAGAGATTAGTAAATTAAAAAAGGTGAGGAAACAGGCTAAAGAAACAAACTCTTCCTTGGTTTTTGAACTACAGTAATTTCCCCTTAGGTTAGACACTTTCCTCTATGTCCTATATTTGGGGACAGCAACCATAAAGTAAAGAGTTAAAGGAGGAAAATAGAATCTAATTTGGTAGAGTATCGAGTGATACTAGATGGTTTTTCAAAAATTGAATAATTTTCTTAATTGCCAGTGTGTTTCAGGGCAAAAACTGGATTTCCAATGGAAATTTTTTAAGGACTTCAAAGACTGATGAATTCTTTGCTTACTCTTCAGAATATCTGAAGTCAAAAAGTAGGCAAAAGAATTCAGCTATTGGCACCAGTGCTAACAACCAGAATCATGACATATTTCCCCCAAGAGATATATGAAAAGTAGCAAGAAAAATGTATTCTCTATAGCACAGTGGGATGACCAAGCATAATTAGCAAAAGACTGTATGGACTTTGTTCTATTTAATGTTTAATAAATCTTAACTTCAAAATATTCCTCTGGTAGCTGTGCCCAAAAGATGCTGCTAGCCGTGATTTTGGAAATTCTTTTCTGTAGGTTCCATTTCTGAAAAGATTAACCTCTTTGCTACTGAGGTTTCACTGCTGAAGGATTTGTACCAGCACTACAATTGCTAAGGTTGCAGCGTCCACTGGGACTTTGCTGAAAGCCTGTAAATTGTTTAGTACACTGTTCTGTGAGGATCCAGGTGTGTCTGTGGAAATTCCAGGCAATCATCTGGATCAGATTAAACCCAAGGGAGTCAGCTGAGTTAAACAGTGCTTTTCTACAGAAACCACAAACATTTCCTAAATAAGATAAAGTAATTTTGTTATAAGCAAGGAAATCTGACAGTAATGATAGACAGCACCTGTCCATAGGTTTTCAGGGATGGGGAGAAATGTTACTGGTAGTAGGAAAGACACTTTCCAGATATCTGGAATGCAGATTAATGGTGTTGATTAACTCACATGTATTAATGGCAAATAGAAAACTGTTGCCAGCAGCCAGCTCGAGGGAGGAAAATTGATGACAAGGTGGTGAAGGACAAAGTGAACCTGAGTCATCCCCAGCACCACACACAGACGGGTTCCACTGAGAGACCCTTGTAAGTTTTTCTGCACCTTTCTCCTTGAGACATCCTATAAGCTGATTGTAGAATGTGTTCCCAATTTTCAATGGAGAGCTATATCTTTAAAGCATAGGAAAATGGTTTTTCAGCCTCTCATCAATTGTTTTCTCCTATTGATTTTGTCTTGATTCAAGGGGAATGTATTCACAGGATCAAAGCAAATGATTAGTTGTGTAAAATCTCTCGGATTGCTGAATTAGAATCCAGTTGTAGAAAAGGAGTAGAGGAGTAGAAAAACAATTCTGTGTCAGCAAATAATTTGGAATCCAATTTTACAAACATGTTCTCTTGTTTTATCTTTTTTTCTTTTATTTTTTGTATTTTGAACAAAAACACTCCTTCAGAATTACGAATTTGAGAATAATTTAAAACACTCAGGGTAGGTCAAAGCATGTCTACTAGAACTGCATTGTGTGCTTCCTTTTTCCAGTTTTTACATAATTAATTCTCATGAAGTCTGAGAAAAAATATTAAGTCAGGTTTTGTTCTATAGATTGAACTGTCCATACAGTTCTGCTATAGGTTTGTACAGCTGCCATTTTTAGGTTTTCTCTTCCCAAAAGGGGAAATTATATCTACCATTTGGTTTTAGCTGCACAAGTTTTAGAACTACAAAACCAATAGACTTTACTGGATTCATTTGAAGAGGAGCAGTTCCCAGCATGCTGGAGAGCTTGTGGCAAAAGTAGCCAACCTGTTACTATTTAATAGCCAGTGGAATGATGAAAGAAGGATTTCCAGAACATAAAACTTTCCAAACAGGGATTACTTGCTATCCCCCAATATTAAACTAGATCTGATTAATACAGGAGAGAAAAACACAAGATCAAATCTCTTCATTTTTAGATAAAAGCAGAACGTCTATGAGTGGGAATGCAAGACCAAAAAATTGTTTTCCTGGTTGATCAGAATGGAGAAAAGTAACAAAGTCATTGCTTAATTATGGAGCAAGACTATTTAACGAAATAACTAGGAAATAGGAAATTTAATACTAGCACATATAAATTCTGCTCAAAACAATGATTCAGAAAAGATTTTTCAGGACTATCAAAATGAGTTGCAATAGGGAGTCATCTTTCTGAGAAGATCCCAGAAAGCCCCAACACTGCACCAGGAATTCAGTTGTGTAAAAACCTTTGACTCTGCATCCTGGTACAAATGTCACTCCTAGAGAAGCCTGCATGGAATTACATATGAAAAGAAAATACAAATGGCATTTTGTTGAACTCATTTGGGGATAAACTCCAAGAAACCAAAGATGAAGTGATAGGTTTTTAAGACACCTTTTCCCTCCGTATATTTTTGTGAACTGTGGGACCCATCCATTGTATAAGTGGAAATTAGATTGTGTTCCTCTGTAATGAGAACTGTGTTCAGGGCAAAAACCAATGCATCTTTTTGTGAGGAAGCCCTGTGTCAGCCTGATCTTATGTCTCCCCAGTTCAATAGAAATGATGAAGATAGTGTGCCATGGATTAGCCAGGAACAGCTAGCACAGAAGTCTGGTTCTGTGACATGAGGGAAAGGGAAACCTTTTTACTGAATAACAGTTTGGAAGAAAAATCTGCAAGAATCTGTAACCTCACTGAGTTCTATTTCCTGCCTGTCTTCTCTCCCCTTTCATCATTTATATGCCCCTTCAAAGCAAGGCTTACAGACTCTGTTTGAGTAACGCTTATTATGGCCTGATGAAGTTGCTTTGTAAAGTGAGATAAAAAGGAGAGAATAGCAAAGGTTACTGAGATGGCTAGATAGGCAATTATTTCTATTCATATGACTAATCTTGCACAGTAAGTAATCTTCAAAAGCCACCATTTACCTAAATTATCTGAACCAATTAGCAACACAGATATTTACTTAAACTAATCTAGCTACTTAAACTAAAGCTTGCCCCTGAAAAAAAACAGGAAAGATATTCTTCATATACTGTCCTCAGACATAGCCAGTATTTACATTATGTAGCCAGTCTCCAGGGAAAACGAAATCTTTAGAAGCTGTATCTATAAAACTAGCAGGTTTTAATGTTACCCTTCCCTTGGGTTAGTCCCTGGATTAGCACTGAATGCTGTAGCTTCAAAGACTAAAAGCTGACAGAATCATCTTTAACATCATCTTCCTCTACATCTGTATTCATTAAGAAGTTCTACACCTTGCAAATCTCTGCTTTCACCCATCTAAAATAGTTAGAGGCAGAGAAATAATCTGATAAAGTATAATTTTATTTTCTACTAGTACATAAAATTTTATGGGTAGCCTATAATAACATACCTAATAAAATCTAACATAATAAATGACAAGATCATACAACATTATCACTGACCAAAGGCAAGAACCAATAATTTGCCCTTCAGTCATTTGGTAAGTCTATTTATCAGCATGGTCATGCTGAATACTTCAAGAATGCGTTATTCAAAAATGCACTAAGAAGTTTTGATTATTTTTTCACAAAGATGTTACGAGCCATTAATTTCACATAAGTATTTATATTACCATCTAGAACAAGTAATGAAGAAAGAAGTTTATTTGATCCCATGTACCTTGCTCTTGCTACTCTGTACAGCCACCTGCAAGAATACAGAAGGTGAAAGAGGGGATCCAGAACAAAGACATATTTTCAGAAATCTACTTTACAGGTCTAAGAGAGCAGAGAGAGAAGCAGAGAGAAGCAGAGACAGTACCTTATTGTGCTCCAGCACCTTACTGGGAGTCCTGCAGCCACCTGGGACTAGGACACCCTTAACAGCCCCATGGGCTCCTCTTGAGCTGTACAAGTCTTGGAAATTCCAGTACTGCCTCTCTGGCTTTTTTAGTTTTCTAAAGCATTTTATCAATTTATTCAACTTTCCAATGTAATGCTGATTCCCTAACAAGAACCCTAAATTACATTTTTTTCAGTGGGTAAGGCTTATTCAACTCAGCCCTGTAGATTTTGTTATATATATTACAAAATCCAATGTGATCTTTGCAATACTGAATTCTAGACTAAGGATAAGTTACAGTGATGTCATTTCCTGTCTCAGAATTAATTTATTTTTATTTCTAACATTAGAATTTGTATTTATACATGTTTTCATTTTGTAGAAGCCTTCACAGGAAAAGTACAGACATTCTTTTTTAAGTCAAGATCTATATTAAGATCTTTTAATACATCTTTTTTTTGGGCCTCTCAGTATCAAAATATTTAAGATGCTTATTCATGGTCTGATCTTCCATCCTTATATTTAACTGGAAGAATCACAGTTGATGCATTAACCCAGAATCATGTGAACTGTCTCATAAAAATGGATGGCGTGATCATATCTGGAATTTACACAGGACCCTATTCAATAAAGCATATTCTGCCCTTACTGTAATATCATCCTCCAGAGCTTTAAAGTCTTTCAAGTGGAATAAAGATGTTGCTATAATGACAGTGAATGTAATGAGATTAAATGTAGTTGGGAGTCAAGGTAAATGGCCTTACATCAGAAAGAATGTAGTAACACAGATCCTTATAATGAAGACAAAGGATATTACCAGCACATTTTTGCTACATTTCTTTGGCAAAGCAAGGCCACAGCAGGACATGCTATGTAATATGAATTCTGTGTTCCTTTCAGTATTTTACATTTAATAAAAGCTGCATGCTTTTAGACATAAAGGAATAACTAAAAAGAAGTGTCTTCAATAAGCATCGAGATCTGTGTTAGCAATGGCAACATCCCTAAAAAAATCTGTCAATCTGTTTTATTTAGGAATGAAAAGAATTTTATGTAAGAAATTGCTTTAGAATTAGGATAATTTTTTGCCGTTAAATCAAAATAATCACAGGGGACAATTCAAGGCCCATTCTGAGTCTGTCCAACAAAGGACATGCACACAGGTTTGCCCTAAGATTGCACATTATTATGCAGACCTTTATTCCATTACTAAAGCCCAACTGGTTCTGGGATTTACTTTGATTCTATTACTTTTAACATTTCTGAAGGAATTTATTAATAATTTTGCCCTATCTAGCTTGAGATTCTACCTTTCAATACATGAAATTAAAAGAGATGCCCAGGAGTCTTATTTATCACAGAAGTCAGTAAGGTCACAGACTGTTATCAAGTAACTAGGGATCCTTGAAATAATATTACCTTAATGTTAGCAATGCCTGTCTTAAAGTGCTAAACTACACAGGGAAATAAGCAATAGAATATGACAATAAGGGTTCTGAGAGGTAAGATTATTTCTAGCTATAGCAAGTCATATACCAGTGGTTTATCAGCAATACTCATCTATTTACATAGGAAACATAAATTAGCAAACAGATCTTTCACAAAAATTTTTCAGTGGTTGTTTCGCTCTAATTATTTATTTAATCTATTAAAATCAATAGTTGCTGAAGATGAGCTTTTTTTAAAAAAGTGAATGGATTTAAAAGACAATTTGCCATCAATATTCCCTGATTAAATCAGCTTTAAAAACATAAACCATAAAATCATAAAGGTCCACATTTCTGAAAAACTCAGATTCAATACATTCCCTAGAAATGTACCAATGGTGGTAAATGAAAATTAGCTCTTTCTGCCTGTGAGTAGCTACCTAGGTATAAAGCCTTCAGGTAGGTTTTTATATGTGCAATGACCAGGAGAATCACACAGTAAAATCCCTTGGGATTGGAGGTGGATTGCTGCTAATCCACCTTAATCAGTTCTGCAATTTATCTGCTTAAATATCCTTTCCTGTCCACCTGATTAGAAAGCAAGTTTTTGGGTAGACTTCTCTTACTCAGCTGAAATAAAAATGGAAACAGCAGTATCAACATAAGCAAAGTGCACAGTGGAACATGTGCACTGCATGACAGGCATTTATTTAGGAGCTGCTTTCTAAATTAGCAATATGCTAATGTTTATGATTTTTTCAAAAGACCTTAATTACTACAAAAAATCATTTGATTGTGAAAGGAAAGCAATAAAAAGAGTTTAGCCTTAACAGATTATAGTCTCCTACCGCTGCTGTGAGTATGGAGGAGCATGAAATGAAAACCTCCCTCTCAGGTCCTGCACATGGTAGAGTCACCGACTAAACAAAAAATCATTTGATTGTGACAGGAAAGCAATAAAAAGAGTTTAGCCATAATAGATTATAGTCTCCTACTGCTGCTGTGAGTATGGAGGAGCATGAAATGAAAACTTCCCTCTCAGGTACTGCACAGGGTAGAGCACCAACTAAACAATCCGCTTTGAAGTCCTGATGCTGATGTCCGCTTTGGTTAGCAAAGAAAAGAAACCAGCTCAAACCCTTCCACATTTCTGTCTTTTTGACTTTACCTTCTGCAAGGCAGCTGGGAAGGTTGCTGTCTCTTGAGATGTTGCAGGATGCCACATGAATTTGTTCTACCTATCCAGACAGAGCATCCATAGGTCATTATGGACTACACTGGAAACAGAATGAAAGGCAATTCAGCTCAGTAATCACCCAGCAAATCCTTCTCTGAATCTCAGGAGAGCTAGCAATTCACACAGCTTTATTTGGGCCTGCCTGCTATTGAATTTTTGCTAATCCTAACAAAAGCCAAGTTTATTCTGTCTTCTCAGAATTGACATCACTTTCTTAAGGTTAACAAACTATCACTCTTTAATTATCAGTAGAACTGCCTTATTACAGAATTTGTGGTGTCAGACTAAACATGCTTGGTTGTGTTGGCTTTCTTGTCTATGAAATGAGACCTCTGATGGTAACTCAACATGGTTAATGCAGCAAAAACCATGGTATTTTTAGGGGAAAAGTGTAATACAAGTGTTAAAGCTCAAGAATGTGGACAGAACCATCAGCACCTAATATGCGCCATTCAAATAATTTATCCAAATATCTTACAAATATTGTCAACACAAGAAAATAAAACAGTAAAAACTAGTTTGACTTTTCTACAAGCACAGGAGTCCTGAAGTCCCTGTTCACAAATCACTGAGTGTGAAATCAACTTGCAAAGCCCAAGCTCTCAATGTTACTTGAGTCTTCATGCCCCTGCAGAGACCCTCCTCTTTTGAAATTTTATTGTGATCGAAGCAAATTGAAAGAAATGAGATTACAAATTGAAAGAAATGAGATTACAAAAGCCTGACCTACTTCCAATCCATGTTCAAGTGACATGAAGTACTACAATGTTATGGAGCCTGAAGAGGATTTTTGCAGCAGTGTTTATATCATCTTCTGTTGAGAGCCCTTACTGTTTGCAGTCTTTCATAATAAACTTTATAATTTGAAGCTGTAAATAAGGGTAGGTAAGTGTGAATAATGAAACAACAGCACAATTTAGGAATTCAAAGATATAGTCAGGGGCCAATACATACAAGAAGCTCTATGCTTCAGGTGACGACAGCAAGGGAGGGAAATTCTGCCTATCTTTAAAATTACAGATAAAAAAAAAACAGAGTACAGCTGTAGCAATAAAATATTGTTTCTTGAGAAGTGAGGATCTGAGGGATACATCTCTTACTTGTTGGAAAAATCAAACTTTGTAGGAGCTCTTTGGAAGTGAGACCACTTTAGCCCAGAATAAGTGCAGGATTTCCCCTACAGCTTACCATTCTCTCCATATGGCTCTTGTCACTCCTCCCAGAAAATGCTTCAGAAATTTGATTTATCAATATAAACACTGGGAAGGTAAGAAGAGGGGTAGATTCTGGAGTATTCTTATTTCTAATTTTTTGTTTTTTCTCAGAAACCAGGGCAATAGTGACCAAATAAAAGTGAAGATTATATTAGACAAAAAGGGAGGTTGGAAGTGACTTTATTTGTATCACTAGTGTTTGCATCTGTGAAGGTTTCAGCAAACAGAGACTACTATTACTCTGTTCCAACTGATTAAATGCTTTAAAATCCTGGCATGTTTTCCTACTTTGTAAGTAGGAAACATAGGTAATATTTTATTCCATAAAAAAATAAGATTCAGGGTGCTAAATCAGCCTTATTGGGAAAGCAGCATGTGGAATAAAAATTGCCAGTAGTCATCATTTGTGTTTTACAACGATTGTAGGGGAAAAAAATTTAAAAGAAGAGAAAGAGAGAGACATCCAGTACCTCCTGTGTTGCCTGACGCAAATCTAGAATGAAGTGACTCATTTGTGTGTTTTCTTTCTTTTGAACCTGGTGAGTATTTGCTCCCATCTCTGTTCTCACAATCATCACTGCTATCTCCACTTTACTGGAAGATGTACATTTAGAAATCCATAATTTTTCTACTTTTTTTTTTTTTTTTCCCTGTGCTGGTAGTAATTATCATAAAATAAGTAAGAAAAGTACTAAGTCCCTCTTCTTTCACATACAAAGAAGAAAGCTTCTTGTAGGAAGATCTCACACTGCCCCTGCCCTGGCAGGGCGTCAGTAAGCAAAGCATGTTGGGAAGTTGCCCGTTGAGTAAAACATTGGGATAATTTTTAAGAATTCAATAATTTTCAGAAATTCTTGTTTAAGTTAACTTATATATTTTTCCCTTACCTTTACATAAGCTGAAATTATGAGCAGATAGGATAAACATCTATAGAAAAGGGCATGGTGGTATTCCTTGGAGCAGCAAGGCAAATTTTCAGTAAGATACATCTACAAAACAGCCTAAGCCTTCTGAAGGCTGGTTGTTTCCAGCATGTTCTCATGTCAGAGCAGGTGAGACCCACAAAGTGTTCTACAGGATAAAGTACTCTCAGGAAATTCCTCAGTAAGGGTCAAAGAAATCTTCATAATACTCATGAAAATGAAATGGGGATTTGTCGATCTCACTCTGAACATTTCAATTCCTTCAGCTCTGTTGGATTCCATCTAAGGAACAATTTGACTTTGACTTTCCTGTGGGCAAGTAAGTCACTGACATGCTCTTGAAATTGTTTGCAAGAATCATTTTGGACTCACTTATAAATGTGTGCCTGATGGGAACACTTAGGTTTACAATCAGAAGATTCACACCAAAAAAAATGGAAAGAACCACACAAGCAAAGTCTTGTCTGCCTTGAAGAGCTTATGTAGCTTTAACTTTGATGTCAGCAATAATACAGAATGAGATGGTAAATCCCACAGGAACCAACACAACCTCTGTGTGCATCTGAATTAGTCCAGTAAAGATACAAAGACTTTAAATGGTCCCATATCTTTCTGATAAGTCCCTAGAAATTTTGTAGTGCTTCAAATAGTGAAGGTATTTAATTCTACTCCCAAAAACCTGCTATTTAGGATGGTTTTAATTTTTTTAGGTATTTGTAGATACCAAAAGATTTAGAAGTCAACATTTGAGAAACAATGGTACCTCCTGTAATAATGATTTGCCTGCTATAAAGCAAAAAAGACTAGCTTTTATTTTCTATTTTTATTCCTTTGATTGGAAAGGGAACAATGATATTAAGCCAGCAGTAACATTCTGAATATCACCAGGTTTATATTAGCAAACTCTTAGAACACATTAACACATTTACAAAAAAGTAAATGTTAGATGCAATTAATTAAACCTGTTCTCTGAGTGTTCTATCTCACAATGTGTGCTAGAAGGACCAGCTGGTAAAATGACTTGCAGTATAAGTATATTTAAGGGTTTTTCTTGTTTGTCTTGATGTCAGAAGATAAGAACTGCTTTGCTTAAAGTAACAGTATTCCCTTCAAATTTAGCCATTCATTTAGAAACTTATCAAATTTGTCTTACAGTTTGCAGTTTAATAATTTAATTCATAAATTATTTCTGATTAGTTGTAGAAAAGAATCAAGACTTTCTAAATCTTATTTCAAGACATTCTGAAGATAAGAGACATGGCCATGTTAAAATTTAGGAAATATCAGGTCAATAAAAGTAAGATTTGATTAAAATCTATTATATTCATGCTTTATGCATGTTTGTATGTCTGACCTTTTCTCTCATACTAGAAACTTCTGCTGAATTAGAATGAAATCCTGGCAGCATGGAAATCACACTGGTTTTTGCTATGCATTTTAGTGATGCCATATTTCACTCAGCCTTTTTATAGCTCAGCTCTCACAACAACATTTATATGCTTTGCTCCAGAAGGTATCTTTGTGTGTTGTGAGCTCTGAATCTGCCCTACTGTCAGCAGTGCCCCTTCCTCATGGGAGTAGAATTCTCCTCATCCTCAAGCCAATACATTTCTGTTAATGGCAAAATAATATTCAGCCCCAAACTTAATAATCTCCATATCACTTTGGAACTTCAAAATGAAGCAAAAACAATTTCCCAGAAAACTGTAGAAACTTCATATTATTTGATTAAAACATTAAAAATTCAACCCCTGCCCCCCAATATCCCCAGAAGAAGGTAATGTCTACAAGCCCATCATCATGACCAATAAGCTGAGATTAGTACAACATTGTCAATGCTTTTAATAGAAAATATATGATATTTGAATCATAATTGCATTATGCTGAATATGGTTTCATAGATATCTCTTAAATAGTCCCACATTAATTATTCAAGCAGGGCAAAATAAAAAGAGAAAATGGGACACAGGCTGAATTGCAAAATGGGAATTCTAGTTTTTCATCATCTGCAGTTCTTCACAGTTGGGCCTTTGTTGTGTGATTTGTAGACACAGAGTCAATATTGTTGCAGGAGCCATATGCTCCACAGGGAGTGCAGGAGGCAACACTGACTGTGTAGAAGTGAGATGCTGAGTTACTGCATTTTGAATAAGCTCCCTAGAAAACACCCCCACAGAAGCCCTGGGAGGGTGGGCAGGCCCTGGCACAGGGTGCCCAGAGTAGCTGTGGCTGCCCCATCCCTGCAGGTGCTCAGGGTTGGGCTGGAGGGGTCTCTGAGTAACCTGGTCCAGTGAAAGGTGTCCCTGCCCACAGCAGGGGGTTGGAACCAGATGAGCTTTAAGGTGCCTTCCAACCCAAGCCATTCTATGAGTCTGTGATATACATAGAAAATACAGAGAAGTTCTTTTTCACAGTGAATAAATATCTAGAAAAATGCCTAATTTTGCATGAGACATTACAGGGAAAATGAGCTAGGAAAATAATATTCTAAAATCTATGGTGCATTTTAGAATTGAAAACTACATTTCAATTTACATTAAGATTCCCTTCATAAAGCAGGACACAGGCAAGCTATTCTCCACAATTAGCAGATCTATACTCTGTCAGCAGTACTTTCATTTCTCATCCAAATCTTTTCTGCAAATTCCCCACATCAGGAAGAATAAAGGTGAAGTTCCAGAGCAATGTGAATTGAGAGTTTTGCCCTGAGCAATACACAGGCACCTCTTATCTTGGGCACATAAAGCCAGCACTGTGGCAAACACAGTCTGCTAACAAGAACATGTTCAAACCAATGGAAGGACAGAAAAGTGTGGGGAAGATTTAAGGTACTGATCAAAAGGAGTGGGATTGCAATATTTCCCTCAATAATTAAGATGTATGCCTAATGTATACTCTAAAGTCATGCTGGATGTATATACGTGGTATGCATGTGCATAGGACTGAATTTATCCTCAGTTATGTGGTGAAATAATTACACAGCATCATTTATGCATTACAGTAAGCATTAGAACTTAGCCCCATTTTATGTTCAGTGTGTAATTTGAACAACTTTAGCACCTTATATGATTTACTTCAAATGGAAGCTGCACAGAGCTTTAAACTCTCTAGCATATTTTCAACTGAAAATGTATTTACACTGAACCAAAGTTCATTCCTTTAGGTGACAAAGGAAAACAAAACTGTGTAAGAGTATTCCTTTTTCAGGAGTTGATTCCCATGTGTAGCTCACACTAACACTGTAATCTTTTTATTCATTAAGTATATTTTCCCTTTTCTGGGCTTCAAGACAGTGCAAGGCTGTGCATTCATCACTGCCAGGGTTTCATGTGTGTGTTTGTATATTCAGGTAGGTCCAGTATTTCAAACCCAACGCACATAGTTAAATTTAAAGGTTTTTATACTACTGTTCTGGAGTAAAAAGCAAAGAACATTCATACTTATTTCACATTCTTTGTGATGGCAAATAAATCAACTGAAGAGACTTCATTTTAAATCAAATAAATGTATAACCTCTTAGGTGTTTGGAAATCATATCCTGTAAGGCACTAATTTTGTATATGCCATTAATCAAAGAATGGGCTACAATTAAGGGTTAGGAAAATTGATGCCTCTTCTCTCATGTCTGTTCCTCTCATATTCTGAGTTGCTGAGTTACCTCATCTTAATTATTGCTCTAGTATAGTACTATCTCAAACAAACAAAAACCAAAACCAAATCTAATTTTAGCTGGGAAGTGCCAAAATTCCAGAGTGTGGGAAAGATATTAATAATTATTTTAGCAGGGTTCTTTGGCAGTCACTACAAAATACAAAACCACTCCTCACTATTTCCTTTTTCAAACTAAGTAAAAATCTCCAAATATTCCTTCCAAGGAATATTTCAATATCAAGATTCATTACTACATCTGCTGCAAACCTTAAAACATGGCATTTTTTTTTATTCTCCCAAAGTTATAAGAAGCACTTCTCTAGTTAATTACAGGTGTTATCTACAGACAGAAAAGAAAATATCAAATTATGAACATTTGAACAATTATAAATATATTGTCACAAGATACAACAGGTGAAATATCCCTTAATATGAAGTGTTACTATAATACATAACTGTTCTATAACAAACATTTCTTGTTGCACACACAAGTGCATAAAAGGTCTCAACTTTGATAAATAGTGAAGAAAGTATCAGTGTTCTATGCTGCTGAGAGAAAGATGCCTTATTCAGTTTGGCTGATCTCATCTATGACAGCAAAAAAGCAGCTAAGTATGAAAAAATGCACATAAAATGTCCCTTGTTTTGTTGCTCTCCCTCATTTCCTAGGTTTTGCCTGGGAATGACAAGAAAGTAATTATCATACAACTAAAACACTTAAATATATTTCTGCCAGGAAGTAGACATACTTAGCAATACATATAGTGATTATACTGTAAATACATGCTACAGGATAATCTCTTTTTTAAGAGGAAAACCACCTGCTATGTGTATAACAATAAGTGACAAAGAATAACTGCTCAGATGTAAATCTCAGTGTACACTAAATAATAGTGAGTCCCAGCAGCTATAGGTTAACTTTGCAAACAACATTAAAGAATTCATGGTAAATCACTGAAATATTTACCCCAGCTAACAAGTATTCCTGTGCTCCTAAAGGCAGGTAGCATAATTATGAAGTGCTGTCAAAAAGAGAATTTTTCCTCAACCTGGCTCACTATTGACGTTTGAGGTTGTTGGCATTTTAAAAGTTTTTAAAACTTTCCTTAGAGTAACCTGGGAGCATGATTTTTTTAACATTTTCTTTTTAATAAGCTATACCTTTACAAGAATTTTCTCCATTTCATTGTATAAATTTTCTGCTTAAATAGCACTATCAGAAGGAAAATTGAAACCTCTGAATAGCTTTGACAACAATGTATCTTCATGCCTTTTCTCCTTGTTCTTGTGTCACTGATCAATAGACCCAAATGCCATGCATTCATCAAGCTACGGGGTTTGATTGCAAAAGCTGTCTTAGCTCACACTTATCTCATGTCCTACACGCCTAGAAATGTCACAGAGGAGGAAATCCTAACCCTACATATGTCAGCTTCTGTCAGATGAACAGAGGTGCTGAATGAGGGGTGTTTTGGCATTCTTTTGTCTATCATGAATAACTGGAGCAAGAGACCACTTGAAGGCAAAGAGAATAAATACAGACTCCTTGTTCCTTGAATTTCTTTTTCTGTTGATTGTGAAATCTGCTGTTGATTTTGCAATCCTAATCTGCAGGCTAATTCAACTCAGCGTCCTAATGCTGCTTGATACTCATTGATACCATTATATTTGATGCTTATTTATACCATTATATTCTACAAATAAATCTCTCCAGTTCCAGATTTTTAGAGAAGCAGAGAGGAAAAAAAGTGGGGACACATACACACACACATTTGCTTATCTCAAAAGTTATTCAGAGAGAAATTAAAAACTGTTATTGTGAAAAGCCAAAGAACTGCAAGATGTAAGAGTGCTGCCCCATTGATTTGTCTGTTTATCAAATGGAAAAAGCCCTCAGAGCTTCTGAAAACTGGCCATTTTCTCCTACTCTGCCTGAGGACATAGACAAAAATAACAGAGAGGAAAATATAAGTGCAAATTGAGAAGATTCTAGCAGGTTCTCCTCTTCTACTTGATATTACTGTTCAAGTTATTACTACAGCCCAAATCAAAGGAGATGTAATTTTTAAGGGCACTGAATATACTTACAAATGCCTTGTTTTGTTGTGAGAAAGCTAATGATATATGTGAGTGCACCTCAACAGTCCCACTGATCTCTGTAGGAAAGTAATTTAACCTCTCTTTCCTTCCTCTCTGTCAAAATAAGCAAGACAACATGCACTCATATGATACCTAAGAGATAGAAAAATGGTCATTTTATTTATCAAAATCTGCCATTTTGATTCATATGCTTCTAAGTAACATTGCCCATCATAAATAATTTAAAAGCTCATATGCATTAGAGAGGATATAAACTGAAGCAGCAGCACAGAGAAAATGAGCATGTTAAGCCCTATTCTAAGATATTCTTAAAGAGCTAGCTGAGAATGCTATCAAAGGTAACAAATTTTACATGGTTTAAGAATTAGGGCAAAACAAATTGAGAGAAGCATATTACATCTGTTTCAGCTGGCAAGAAAACATTTTGCTGCTTTCAGAACATGTTTTATGTGATGGAAAAACCCTGTCAAATGTCCCAAGGGGGGGTTACAGTTTTGCTTCAAACTGTTGCCAATGAATAAATAAGGACAAAAATCCTTTACCATTTGTGCAGCAGTGAACACACTGTCAGTGCTGAGTTGGCAGCACAGAACACTTCTCCCACTGTTATAAGAAGACACAAGTTAAATCAAATGATTTACAAAAAAATTGGAAGAATCCTTCCAAACCTGAAAATATTTATAAAGCAATGTGAGCAGTTCAGAGAAGTCACTCATCAGGCCCTGTATGTCTGCAGTTAAAAGCCTTAATCATCTTCAGTGAGAGATCCTGACCCTTGGACAAATGAAGAGCTTGTCCTCAGCCCCACCAGGTGAACTGCAATGTCCTGCCATTTTTCAGGTTTGATTCTTAAACAGGAAACCTCCTTTTGTGTGTGTTTTGTGCTTTTCTGTGTAAGCATACAGTTGTAATGATGATGTTCAGAGCAGACCTGAGCACCAGGCATCACCTTGCACTTACACTGCAGTTCCTGCACCCTGCTCCACTTCCCTCCCTAGGCACTTCTGTAACTGTTTTGCAGCTTTTGTATGGCTTGGCTGTGTTTATTCATTGCATCTTCATTTAAACTATTGACTGATAAGAATACTAGATCAGAATTCAAGAGATTTTCTTATTAATTTGCTTTAATTTAATATTTATGCAAATTACTCAGAAAAAGGAATATTCTCCAAAATTATATGACACTATTTGAAAAAGAATTATAAACAATTTTCTTTTAAGAATATTAGTTATTGAGAAGTTGTTATCTTTGAAGATAGAAGAACTATTTATCTCTTGCTTTCTGGTAAGGATGAATTAATTTAGTTGTTTAGAAAAAGTTTTTCACATGTATGGGGAGTGTACTCAATTCTTGTTTTTATTTTGATGACACAAAATAAGCTAATTTCTTTTCTGCATTCTGATACCTAATTGCATTTCCAGAACCAACTTATTTGAAAGTAATGAAATCAATTACACAAGTCTTCTCAATGGAATGAATGTATAAGGCTTTTTTCAACATAGTAGATTAATCTTTTTTGATAATCTCAATGTGCTTTAATTCAGTAAGAGATAATTGTACTTGCATTTTCTTATTAAATTAGTCCTTGAGCAAATATTTTTTCAGTTTTGAATATTTCAGATGTAAAAAGGGATAGGACGTTTTGTTTGTTTTTTTATGAAAGAGTAAAATATCTTTATTCATGTGAGAAACATCTCAATTGACATAAATGTAGTTTTCACCAAAAGCTCTCAAATAACTTAAAGGCAACTAAACTTTATGTTTTGTTAAAAAAGATTAATTATTCCAAAGTACACTGAGAATTGCTCTTGCTGGTGTTCCACAGACACTAATTGCTGGGAAACAAATCTTCCTTCACCCTAGAAAGATTGAGGGGGTCTAAAGATGGCAAATACCCACCAAAATAACAGTGGTGGAAGCGCTGGCCCAGAGAGGTTGTGCAATATCCTGTCCCTGGACATTCTGGAGACACCTGTGGATAAAGCCCTGGAAACCTGGTCTGTCAGAGTTAACCCTGCTTTGAGGAGGAGGCTGAACTAGAACTCACCAGGGATCTCTTCCAATTTGAAATATCTTGTTCTTCTACAGAAAGTCTTCACTTTTATTATTTCCCCTTTTATTTTAATGACATTTCCCATAGAAGACTCACTACAAGTAAGTGAGTTGTACCCACTACAAGGTAAATAAAAAGGTGTCTTTAAGGCTGTTATCAGAAGACCTTTCCCTATGGTAAGTGATTGATAGTTTTGCCTCCACACACTACAGATGTGCAGTAGGGGAGTTTGGTCTGTGACTGCAGATACCTGTGAGCTCAAGCTGGGGCTTCTTCCCATTATTGTTGCAGGTCTCTTACCACCAGATTTTTGATTTATAACCTTACCATCACTATTCCATAGTCAATGCCTTCCAAGGAATTTTTGAAACTGAAAAAGGTTGAAAAACATTGGTCTAGAGAATTTCTGAAAGAAATTAGCTCTCTTAGTGAGCAGAGCCTTGTAAGTAACCTCTTTTTAAAGTTGATTTCCAGCTATTGCTGAAGACAGGAAGTGAGGACACTGATCTTTTCACAAATAAGTCGTATGGTGCTCTGCACAAGGCCACTTTCCAGACTGAGGCAAGTTTATCAGCGCACTCTCTTGACCATCTTGCCTTGGGGAGAACAGGAGCTTTTCCGTGGTATTGGGACAACAAATATGTTATTTAACTTTTCAAATTAAGATCTTCACTCTGCAAACAGAATCCCAGTTTTATTTCCTACAAGAAGTCTTAAGTGACAGGGATACAGAAATGTTCATATAGGATTCTGATTGAAGAAATTAGAGATTAATGTTAGTTTGAATAATTTTATTTCATTACTTGCTATATACCAAGATCGCTTCTGAATTTTTGTCAATAAAAATATCAAAGGTCATTTGTAGCAGATTCTCTGTGCTTGGATAGTTCTTTTCTCCCCTGGGAGCTAAAACATTATTTTATAGATTCATAACAGGGCTGGAAGGGACCTCAAGAGGTCATTTCATCCATCCTCTGTTCCAAGGCAAGATCAAACATATTAATCTTGACAGATATTTGTCTAGACTGCCTTTTTAAAAACTTCCAATTACAAGGATTCCAAATTCTCTCCAGGCAATCTATTCCAATGCATTGCTATCATTACTTTTAAAAGGTTTTTTTTTTTTTCCTACTAACTAATCTTAATTTTCCTTATTGCAGGTTAAATCCAAAACTGCTTGTTCAGTTGCCATTGACTATGAACTTAGATTATTGTTTCCTTCCTCTTACAGATCTTTTAAAAGTGCAAACTTCTACCCAGCCATTTGCTCCTATTTTGTCACCCTGCCTAAACACAGTACAGTATTTTCACGAATACAAGCCGCACCAATTTGACCAAAATTTTGGTGGAAACCCGGAAGTGCGGCTAATATTCTGGGGCGGTTAATCTATTAACAAAATTCTAAAAGCTGCCAACACGGAAGTGAGAGCCCGCGGCAGCCCCAAGCCAAGCTGGAGCCCGGCCGGCCCCGGCAGAGGTGGGAAAGCCTGGCAGAGGCGGGGCCAGCAGTGTGGGGGCGGGCGGCAGAGCCTGAGCCAGCAGGGCGGGGCAGGGAGGGCGCCAGAGCCTGAGCCAGCATGGCGGGGGAGCCCGGGAGAACTGGGGCTAGCAGTGCAGGGGAGCATGGCAGAAGCAGGAAGGCCGGCAGGTGGGGCTGCCTGGCAGCGGGGGAAGCCCAGCATAATCGGGGCCAGCAGCGTGGGGGAGCCCGGCGGTGCGGGGGCCTGCAGTGCCGGCCAGGGCGAGGAAACGTGGCGGCGGTGCAGACGGGAGGGGGCGGCCGGCGAGCCTGGTGGCGGCGGCGGCAGCCCTGCCGGCGGGGCGAGCGAAAGCGGCACTCGCGAAAGCGCCGCTCGGCGAGCGAAAGCGCCGCTCGCGAAACCGCCGCCGCTCGCCGCCGCTCGCGAAAGCGCCGCCGCGAGCCGCCGCTCGTGAAAGCGCCGCCGCGAGCCGCCGCCGCGAAAGCGCCGCCGTGAGCCGCCGCCGCGAGCCGCCGCCGCGAGCCGCCGCCGCTCGCGAAAGCGCCGCGGGGCGGGCGCGGCGCAGGGCGAGCGAAAGCGGCAGCGGGGCGAGCGAAAGCGGCAGCGGGGCGGGCGGCGAGCCCGGCGGCGGCAGCCCTGCCAGCCGGGCGAGCGAACGCGGCAGCGGGGCGGTGCTGACGGGAGAGGGGGGCCAGCGAGCCCGGCGGCGGCAGCACCACCCGGCCAGCCCCGCTGAGCCGTGGCGCTGAGCTGGGCCACCCAGCCCCGTCGGCAACCATGAGCGGGCCGAGCCTGCCTGGCCCCGCCCCGAGCCAGTAAAGCCCGCTATGCCGCGATCCTGTTACTAATTGGCCAATTTGTGAAAGCTGCGCACGGATTCTCGCGACGAACGAAAGTGCGGCTAATATTCGGGGTGCGGCTTATCTATTGACAAAGACAGCAACATTGTCGAGGCACCGGGGGTGCGGCTTATAATCCGTGCGGCTTGTATTCGTGAAACTACTGTACCTTGAATACAAGTTGTACTACATTCTAATTTTTTCCCAAAAATGTGATTTGCCAGTTTTGATAATTTCTGTGCCTGTTGACTGTAGATGTTCTCCAGAGAGCATCTGTTCACTGGCTTAATCCCCTGCACGTACCAAGGAAGGATGAACAAAGATGTCTGCAGGCTTCTCAGAAGGTTCTCCCTAAATTCTCCTAGAAATTTCCTTTCTTCCCCTTTATTTAATAAGCTGGTAATATTTGATGACTGTTATATGTTTCTTACCTGATTAGCTGCACAGCAGCTACCCAGAAAGTTATTAGTTCCTTGCTGACATGGGCTTATTCCCTTCTAAGCTAATGGCAGTGAATCCAGCGTTTACTCCTAAACATCCTAAATTACATCCCTGAGGTAAAGCACTGATGCAAAGTTATCTTTTCTGTTCCTTTCATGAATATACATAACCCAGGACAGAAGAAGATACAGGTAATCAATCACATTTAAAGCTCTTAATTGTGTAAATCAATACAGTGGTTTCAGAGATGCATGGGAAGAGTTAAACAGTGAAAGAGAGTTGGAAAGAGTTGGTTTGGGTGTATTCTTTGGTTTTAGAAAGTTTCATAATTAGTGTTGGGGTATACTGGGCACTGAATTCATTTCTTAGTATCACACATAAAAGCAAGCTGAATTCCTCTCAGTGCAAAACCAACCTCAAGCTACCTTGACAACAAGATAACAATAACCCTGTAATTTCAATTGTTCACTCTCTTTTTATGTGTTCTGTATCTCTGTGAAGTCTCATCTTCCCAGCCCAGTGCCATAGGCTAATAATCTGTAACAAAACTCACCCTCAAAAAATGTCAGATATAATGAAAAACACAACTTCACAGATGAGAAAGTTGGCCCTAGCTAAATCCTAAGGGCCCTAGCTCTCAGATTCTCTAGGTTCTGCTGTTTCATCCTCTAACCCTGAATTAGAAGGCTGTGTGAAATTGAACTATTCCTGCTTCTTTCTACTGAATCACTCATTCCTCATCAAAGAATAACTGACTTCCACAGACTGAAAACTCCATTGCCAGTTGAGAAAAAAATGACCCCAGCAGTTGAACCCAAAACTTGACCACCCACCCTAATGATCTGCCAAGTGATATTTTCAGTAATGAAAACATAGTTCTTCAATTACCCCTTACAGAATTTGAGTGGTTATCACTGAAACATGATATAGTATTTCCTCCTACTTAGGTAGGAATTGGAATATTTAGATTTGTGATTAATTGAATCTTAACTCTAATGGCCTTTGATACACTACAAGAGTTGGAAAGTTTCATTTTGATTTGTGTTAAAACATTTATTTTCTGTCAGCAATATTAAAAAAATCACCCCAAACCACTTCTTTGCTCTTGGCTTTTTCCCTGTCTAAACTAAACACTGAAAATGTCAAGTTTTCTCACTAATTAAACATGTCTGTCTTAGACTCCACTTGTATCTTTCATCCTAATGGTGCAGAGTTCCAGGGAGACATTATACATTCATGTTTTCAAATATAAGATGTAAAAAAATACAAATATAAATTTAATGCAGCAATCTCTTAATGAGCAAAGCAATTATGACATGGGAGAAATGAAGGAATCAGCCTTCTGAAAAGTTCTCAGTATTTATGGGCCCAGGGCTTCAGAGTCTGCTTCAGACAAGATTTTATGCAGATCCTCTATAAAGAAGTAGAAGGAAATGTGAGCTATTAGTGGAAGTCAGGTAAAATGTGCCTAAAAGGAGAGGATGGAATCACAAGGTCCATTAAAATTATAAGATAAATGATAAAATACTCCATTTTTAAGGCTGGGACTGAAATCTTGTAGAAAAAAAGATTTTTTAATGATATTTCGGTTCTACTATCAAGAAAACAACAAATCAACAACAACAAATTATTATAACAACAACAAATCCTAAAAATTCAAGTCTTTAGCAAAAGAAGCTTTTGTAAAGTCCAGGTTTCAAAATGGCTGAAGCTTCTTGGTGCTTGTGTAGTATCTCCTTCATTAAAGTAGCTGACACATTCATAGTATAAATTCCCATTTTGCTGCTTTTTGTAATTGAGGTCTCCGTGTGCCAGTGATTAGTATGACTAGTATACTGAATTTAACAAAATTAACAGCACATGCAAAATATATATTGTTAGTATTTTTCATAAAATAAGGAATAACACATGAAAGGAATAGAGTATATTTCAGATAGAAAGGAACTGGAATCACAGAATAAATTCAAAAGGTCATCAGATATGAAATATAAGAAACCAGGAAAATTAGATGGAGAAGAAACACAATTTTAATAACTTTAAAATTCCAGCAATCAAAAAGGATCAGAGTCAGGCATGGAGAACTATCCTTGCTCCTCCCATAATGGGACACTGGCTCAGAACAGAGTGGGTTGCTGAGCACACACAGGCTAGACTGAACCTACACAACAAAGCTGAGAGCACACAGGGAGCTGCTCAGCACCTCCCAGGACGTGGTTCCTGGACAAGACCTGGGACCTTCCTCCCCCCACCTGGAACAAGCTCTGTCATGAGCTCTGCCTGTTCCCTCTGCACAGTCCCACACCATAATGCAGGCTTTGGGAATCTCAGAAAGCAAGCATTTGCTAGCCAAACCTGCTGTGGGAAACTCAGCATTTTGAGCAGAAACATGGCACATGTTTTTAAGAAATAGATTTGGGGAATGTACCAGACAGACAAGTATTGCCCTCTGGGATGGCTGCAGTCTTCTCTAGGGCACCATCTCAGCACTGAAACAGCACCCCAAAATTCAGTGCAGCATTGAAGAACTGGCACACAAACTACTGGGGATCACTGTCTTTTAACCTATTAGACTTTCCTGTAAGAGTCCTTAAGATAAATTCATCCATGTAGGAGCAGAACCACACCATTCAAAGCAGAGCTTCACCCCTGACACCTTTTCCTTCCATTCCCATTTCTCGTTGGTGTTGCACAATGTTTTACTTCCTTCAAAATATTTTTACTCACATCAATCACATGCTTTTCTTCTCTCAGGATTTCTGATTTAATAACCTTAGTTGGCAATGCAAAATCTCCCATCAATAAGATTCTTTCCCAGACATCTCTCCTGAGAGACTACTCTCTCTGGTGCCATCTTCTATTCTGACTTGCTGTCTTGATTTTGGATGACCACTTTCAAATTTTTTTGTTTAGCATTTTCTTTGGGCTCCAGTTCTGTCCTCAGTAATCATAAACACTTTGTCTCAGAACCAATTTCTTTTGTGATCCACTCCTTCAGCACAAACATTCTCAGCTATGCCCATGAGGGTTACATTAGTAACTTCTCACTCAACACTAATCTCTCACCCTCCTTCAGATTCAGCAGAGTTTGAAAATGACTATTGACATCAGCTGTATCTGTTCCAATAGTAATTCAGGGAAATTTCAGTGGAGCCAGGACTCTAACTTCCTAACTTTTAATTAAAATGTAGATACATATATTCAGCTCTCTGAACCACAGATTTCTCCAGGATAAATTTTGCAGCTCTAGAAGAAAACTCTTGGTCTTTCGCTAACACAGTCATCTAATTTCTTGAGTGGTACTTTGATAATCTCTGAACAGCCTCTTTACAAAGAAAGAACGCTGGATTTGAATTGACATGCTACAGCTACAGCCTATTTTATTACTACAATAAACCTGTAGCTATTAAAGAAATTAAACAATGAGTATGATGTGCCTGAGCTTTTAGCAAGTACATGTGGGTTAGTTATTTTATGATATCTGACTCAGCTACTTCTGATGAACTGACCAGAGAGAATATCCACATTGCTAGGAGAGCACTTTCAGTGGACTCAGAAGAGAAAACAGACACAAAGTGAACTTTCCTCTCCTATTCCCAAGGTCGCTAACCTAGTTTAAAGTGATGTGACATCACTAGAGAAAAGACAAATCCTGCCTGAACGAAAATTTTCCCATCTATTACATCTCAGCAAGAACCAATCCTGCAGGCATATATAGGTGCATCTGTATTTATGTAAGGAATGCAAAAAGCAGTAGGAATGTAGAAAAACTGTCTCAATGAGTATTTCTATAACTGATTACAGCCAGTAAGATCCTGTGTCCTTTTTTGAAGGATAATGAGTAAAGCCATCCAAAAAACAAAATGAGAGTAGATGACTGGTAAAATGTCCAACTTCTTGTCATTTTTCAATTATCATCCATGACTTATATCCATTTATAGGGAATCAGGACAGTTTTTTAAGAAAGTAAGAACAAATTAAACAGCACATAAGGAAATGTTACATAAGACCTGGGACACCAAAAGAAGAGAGACAAAAAATTAGGAAACTATATTACCAGAAATGTAGGAAACACTTCTATCCTAAAACTTATTTTTAATAGAATTCTTTATGATCATATTTTATCCTGAAACAGTGATGTTTTAATTGACCTTCTGCATATTTTTCTTTCCTCTCCCTACTTATTTATGATGACTGGGCATGTAGGGACTATAAATGATGAATCAAATTTTCCCATAATTACTTTTGAATTTTTTACTATCCACAATATTCAAAAGCCAAGGTCACAGAAGTTGCCACTTATTGGTGATCATAACAGGCCTTTTTCACATTCTAAAATCTGAATCTAAACATGGAAAGATGCCAAGTATTAGAGAACTGAAAGACCTTAAACAAATTTCTGGATGCCAGGCTTTGTTTTGGGAGGGAAAAAAATTGAAAAAACCCTGCCTCTGAGGGACTATGAGCATCCTACAAAAACTGTCTCCCTCATTTAAACCTTCCATGTTTATTAGGATGTCTGCTCACATGCTCTGAACTTCAGTGTGCTGATGACCTTACTTCCAGAAGCAGTCATAAACTTCTGCTCCATTTCTGCTTGTACTGATAAAGGAAGAACTTTCTGCACTCAGAATTACGTGCTTTGAAGATAGTAAGGTAATTCAGAAAGAAATTTCATATTCCAATGATAGCCTGAACATGGGAAAAAGTCACTACAGCAATAAAAGAAAGAAGGGTAAAACAGTTGAATACATAAAATGTCAACTATTACAAAGAGGTTACATCCACCCATAAGGGTTTAGAAACTACTGCCATAAAAATTGGCAAACTTCTATTTACGCAGGGTAAAAGGGCAAATTTAATGGACTGAATTATGGCCATTAATCTGTTTCATTAATTTCATTTTATAGCTTTGTGAAGATTTTAATAGAAGATTTAAGATACAGCATGAGCTTAATATATCTGGTATTTAGCAGCTGTGCAAAACAGTAGATTCATTTCACAAGGCTTAAAGGACTAACGAAGTCGGCCTGCTTTTGGATATATACATACTGAATTCTTATAATTCTTCACAAACAAAGCAGATTTTTCAAAAATTCCCTGCCACACTAACAGCTAGAAAGCATTTAGTATGTGTAAATGAATATTCTAATTTTAAAAAATAAAGGTTTCATCAAGTAGTGAGGGCAAAGCAACTATTACATGTACCTTTTCATCTTTGAAGTGATGGTAAATGACATTAGAGTGAGATGTGGAAAATTAGATGTAAAAAAGTCCATTATCAAATTGGCAGATTGACTTATCCTTCAAATATATTTTATTACATAATAAAAATATTTGAAGTTCCATGCCCATTATCTGAAATGCTTTACTATGAGTTCTGTAATGGTATTTTGAAGAGAAAGTTTCTTATAAAATATGACCATCATAGGGTTTGTAATCCTTTTCTAACCTTTCCCTTAGACGTGTTCCTTTTGGGGTTTTCCACAGTTTCCTTTACACAGACATTATCACATGAATCTAAAGTCCCAGGGATTCTATTGCAGAGTTTTGAATATAAAAACCCATGTAAAGATTTAAGTAAGATGAAGCTCTATTATTTTGAACTAAACCCTTTTTTACACAGATGTTTTTGCAGTATAAAGGCACTGTAAAGCTTCAACTAAAGTGCAAGCAGTTGTGATATATGTGCCCCATTTATAGTACATGCAGATCATTTGTCAGCTACACTAGCAAATCTAATTAGATGTTCTATTTTGTATTAATGTAAAGAAATACATTTTTGTGGAGCATTTTTTCCCCCAAGGAAGTATAAGAATAATACTGTTTGTGTTACCCACATTAAAAAGAGTTATAAAATAAGTACCTATGATAATTTGAATAAAAAATGCCAAAAGATTTATTATTCAAAAGCAATGGAAAGAAGAGGTTGGATTGGATTATCAAGAAGTTACCATTAAAAAAATTACAAACAATTAAGCTATCAAGGGAAAGGATACAAATTATTGCATGGGGATTTAGAGGCATAGACAAGTAATGCACTGTAAATTAAAGTCATTTATAAGGTACTACTGGAAACCATATATAAAAACAACTGCTTAGTCAGCAAAGGTGAGTTAAATTATTTACCACTGCAAGAAGAAATCCATGGGATAGCCCACTACATGTTTGTCAAATGTTGGCTGTCTTCAAAAGATTCAAAACTACTAACATGTCCCAAAGACAGTCACCGAGTTCATTGTCACTGCAACACTCTCAGTCACTTTCTGTGCAAAGGTAAAAGAGGATACAGTCAAAAGCCTCACTGTGTGGATATAGAAAGTTCCCTTAACACACCCTCTCTGTTCCCCCTCACTGTAAAAGGTCAATTATATATGGTGATGATGGTAAGGAGGTGCTTTAGGGAGAGCAACAATCTCACAGATCTGGGATGAAAACAGGGACTTAGTGAGGGAAATATAGCTGTCCTCCTTCCACACGAAGGATTTCCCATTACCATATCTGGTATGTGTCTCGGAGATCTATATACGGTCTTTTTTAAAGTCTTGGTTTTGTTTCGCTTTTGTATTATCTCATTATTTAATGCAAATGTGTATAGGAATATGTACCTCGTACCATTGCCCTAAAATGTTATGAGTTTATACTCATTAACAATTCAACTTCATAACAGTTTATCACTTAAGTAAAGATACTATCTGGTGCCATATAAAGAGTCATAATGGAAAGCACAGCCAAATCCTCAGGTACCAATTATTTCATTGTTATTTAGATAAAATAAAAATGATGCTATGTTCTTACAATGCTGTGGAGAGAAAGAGCGAAAGAAGTAATTCTCATGGGCTCAAGATTTGCCACAATGAGAGCCATTCTCAGATTTTCTCTTGTTATGGCTGCCTCAGGTTTTAAAAAGATTCTGAAAAGTTGCAGAACTATTGAGAATGTAAAATGTAATATATCTGGAATTTTTTTTCCCTGAAAACCTTATACAGTATAATCACACTTTTGAAGATGAACATATGCTTTTAATTGCCTTGCTGGAAATTGCAAGAATAAGGCAGGTATATTAAATAACAAGTGATAGAATGGCTACCATGGTTAAGGTTTGCAGGCTTTTTATATTGAATGCAAACAGTTAAGTATCTGTATATACTCCAACCAGTGGACAGAGCAGGAAGAAACCAGCCACACAAATGTAGGTTTCTTTTTCCTCATTTTAACTTGCCTCTGTAACCCTCTTTCCCCTTCTTTAGTGCTGCTATCCTCCTCCCCTCTTTTGAAGAGGGAAGTGAGGGTTATTTTTGCCTCTAAAAAGAAAAATGATAAAGTGAAGATTGCAGGCTATCTGTAAACCCAGACTTCAGTTGGATGTGAGAAGGTCTCAGGATTTTGCACACATTTTGGTTCATTAGTAGAGGAATGTTATTTCAGACAGTCATTGTGTTTTACAGGTTTTATTATTTGCCCCCCATAAATATTATACCAAAGCAACAGACAAAAGTCTTTAGAATTAAATCAAAACAATTCTCCTTATGGGTGCGATGGCATTAAAATACATACCTTCAGAAGAAGATAAAATGGTTAACCAAGGCAACTTGTCAAGCAAAGTGAAATAATTCAGTTATTTGAATAAATATCTCCTATAAAGGAGACCTTCTACATTTGGCTTTATAATATTATTAGAGAATTTCTTGTCTTGCCTTCAGCTGTGGTGACACACAGGTGATAAACTGGAAATAACATTTACCTCCATGCAGGTTATAAATTCTTAGGAACTCAAGTAATTTATTTATTTAGATGGTGATATTGGAATTTACTTGCCTCATTTCAGACACATGAAAGTTGCTTGGAATTATTCAAAGCCGGATATTGCCCTTAAATGATTTAAAATCATTTCACAAGCAAATTAAGTGTAAAGGGAAGTATCACATTTTCAGAACAGTCAATCCACAAATTATTCTTTTTGAACAAATATTTAGAGTCCTATGGGGTTTATAGACTCTCACATTTGATTTTCTGAAGATGAATTAATGATAGGATACATCACTCATCCTAAGTATTGGCTCTTCAAATTGCTACAGTTACACAATTGCAATTGCAATTTGCCAGGGCCTTTTTTTTTTTAATATAAGTATCATAGAAAACAAATTATTTTTTGCTAAATGGTGATTTCCTTTACCTTAGAAAACATTTACATTACAATATGTCTTGTTTAAAATATCTGCCTTCCTTATAGATATGGTAGTGTTTTTGCAATGCCCTGCTTCTACAGTCAAGATTGATTTGTGGTGAATGACTTGGCAAGTTAAAAGAAGGGGAAGACACTTTTTAAACCTGTCATGGGCATTTCTATGTCTTCTGTGGTATTTGAATTGTGTGTCCTTTCTGACAAAAAGGCCATTGCCTGCTGTGAAATAGATCAATGGGTGATATTGTGCAGTGATTGCTATTTGTTTAAGAGAAATCTCACTGACTGACCCACTTCCTGTAATGCATAAAAAATAAATGACAGAAGTAATATTTTTGCTCTTGTTTCACTTTCATTCATCTTATTTGATCAGCACTGAACAAAACTGACATCTCATCAAACCCAGAAGTGTATTTCTGCACCAGGTTCATCAGAGGGTGGCATTTAAAACACAGACATTGCAGGAACAAATGTATTTGCTGGCTCTGTCCATCGATGTAAACCTGACCTTTATCCTGTAGATTTATTGACACCGTGCTGTTTTGTATCATATTTTACTACTATGTGGAAAGCCTGAAGGTACTCCCTGTAAAATCACTCCTGATTTTGATCTGAAAATTTTTGCATCTGTAATAGATTAATCTAAAGATTGAGAAAACTTTAATATGTCAATCTTACATAAACCTAGATGACTTTACTTGCTGAGATGACTTAACCACACTGTGTTTTGGTGACAGCAGTTCTTGGGGACACCAGGAAAGGGGAACAGCATCACAGAGTATTTTACTACAGTCCTTTTCACCACTGCATGAAACCAATATGTTAAGCAATCATGTTCCAGAAAAAGAAGAACCTATTACATATAGTCTTGTGAATAGAATTTACAGGTTTAAAATAGTCAAATAAACCCCCTGTACAAAACACAAATTAGACTCCAACAACTACATTCCTAAAGTAATAATGGATTTACCTTGTTGTGATGCAGTATACTTTCACTTTGTTCCTACAATCACCTAGGAGACACATAAGCCCCTTATTAAACAGAGTATTCTAAAATTCTTTGGATTGATACATAACCATTTTAACTATAACAGGTACACAGATAACAGGTCTGTGACTAAATATTTTGTTCTGCGTGGGGAAATTCTGATGAAAGAATATAAAAATTAACAAAGCAAATTTGAATCACGCTGAAAGAACACATCTTTCCAACTAATTGGCAAAATAATGGTTTGTGTTTCTTCAGCATGTTCTTTTCCTAAATCCCCTGGAAGCTTTCCAACAAGCCAGAACACTGAAGCACCATGCTGGTGAACCCTACGTGAATCACATCTGTCTCGTTGTTTTCAGCCTTCTAGGCTTGAACATACTGAAACAGTCAATGCTTGGCAGTAAAGCAAATAGGCTATTTTCCTTAAAGAAAGAAAAATCTATTATTCTTGTGCTGAAGTCTGAAATCCTAATATTTATCCTCAGCTAAATAATATGTAATTGAGCACTAAAATAAACCAACTCCAGATTTCCCTCAAAACCATTGTTTCCTTTCTTAAAATACAAGTGGGAAGCAAATGAAAATAGTGTTTTCATTCCTGCATTAATTGAGGATAAAAGATTAGAGCTTAGCCCTTGAAGTCAAGAGATAAACATAGGAAGGGTAGCAAAAAAGGGAGATTTCCACTTGTCTGCTAAGTGTCTGAATCTGCACAGACATCTGTGCCTAGGTAGTTACCTGGAATCACTTTACAGGCAATGGAAAGAAATGGGCATTTCTAGAGGGCAATTTCTCTGACATATAATAACATCTTTATTTGGGATATGGTAAACCAATGCATCTCAAAAGTACAGTAAATTCACGAATACAAGCCGCACTGAGTATAAGCCGCATCTCCGGGTTTTGGCAAATATTTCGGTTTTTGTCCATAGATAAGCCGCACACGAATATAAGCCGCTTTGTCGTTCGCAGCGAGGACCCGCGTGCAAATAGTAACAGAACTGCGGGAGGGCGGGGTTTACTGGCTGAGCTAAGGCTGTGCAGGGTCGGCCCGCTAGGGGCCGCTGACGGGGCCAGGTGGCCCAGCCCGGTGCTGCTGCTCGGGGCCGGCCGCCGCTGCCCCTGGGCTCGGTCACCCCGGGTCGGCGCTGCCCCGCGGTGGCAGGCAGGGACGGAGCTTCCCCCGCTCCTACGGCAGCGGCGGCGGGCGGGGACGGAGCTTTCCCGCGCCCGTGGCACCGGCAGCGGGCGCGGACAAAGCACCCCACCCCACCCCGGGCCGCGGCAATGGCTGCGCGGGGCTCCCGTCGGCTCCCGGAGCCACGGCAATGGCGGTGCCCCCCCCCCCCCCCATCCTCCCCGGGCCGCGGCAATGGCGGTGCCCCCCGCCCCCCCCCCCCCACCTCTCCTCCCCGGGCCGCGGCAATGGCGGCGCCCCCCCCCCTCCTCCCCTGGGCTGCAGCAGAGGAGGAAAGAGAGCTCTCCCGCCTCTCTCCCCGCCCCCCGTGCTGCCTGCAGGGAGCCAGGGCAACACGGTAACACTGTAACAATTGCGAAATGCCGGTTTTTACTGGCAGGTGCTTGGCTCGGCACTCTGGCTGGCACGTCTGGGGTTGTAAATGTCAGAAAATTATTAATATATTAGCTGCCCCCAACTATTAGCCGCACTTCCGGGTTTCCACCAAAATTTTTGTCAAATTGCTGCAGCTTGTATTCGTGAAATTACTGTAAGTACTTCATGAGCTACAGGTAAAGCCAAAGGTCACACACACTGATTTCAGTGAACATCTGAATTTGCATTTTTTCCCTTTGAGTGAATTTTTGAGATTTAAAACAGAGCTTTTCCAAGTGGCAATTTAAAATAAGCAACACCACAAAGTCAGAAGAAGGAAGAAAAAAATATCCCAAGTCAGAAGGGACCCACAAAGATCTTTGAAGTTGAACTCCTGGTCCCTCACAGAGACCCCAGCATCGCCCATGCGCCTGAGAGCGGTGTCCAAACTCTTCCTGAGCCCTGGTAGGCTGCTGCTGTGCCCACTGCCCTGGGGGGGCTGCTCACTGCCCAACCACCCTCTGAACCTTTTCCTGAGATCCAGCCTAAGCCTGCCCCAGACAGCTCCAGGCCATTTCCTCGGCCTGTCACTGTCACCCCAGAGCAGAGCTCAGTGCCTGCCCCTCGTCCCCTCACGGGGCAGTTGTGACTGCACTGAGCTCTGCCCTCAGCTCCTCTGCTCCAGGCTGAGCAGACCAGTGCCCTCAGCTGTTGCTCACACAGCTTCTGCTCAGGCCCTTCACCATCCTCACGGCCTCCTTTGGACACTCTCTAAAGGCTCGATGTCCTTCCTACATTGTGACCCCGAAGCTGCCGGGCCCTGGTGGTGAGGCGGCCCCAGAGCTGAGCGGGACAATCCCTGCCCGGCTGGCGCTGGGCCTGCTGCCCCATCACACAGCCCTCATGGCAGGTGCTCAACAAAGGGTTTGTCCTGCTGGTTTATCCAGCTGAATGAGGGGTATTCATCCAGGACACTGGAAGAGACAGAACTGAAAGCTTTACTGAAATCCCAAAAGATTACATCAACTGGTTTCCCTTCATTAACACTGGCAGTGCTTTTCTCTTTGCAGATACTACAGGAAACAGGAGAGGAAATTGTCACCTTCAGAACCAAGATCAATTAATGACATTTAATATTTAACTGTTTTTTTGGAACTCAAACACAAACAGCTTCAGTAGTTCATGCGGAGTTCCATCTAGCTGGAACGAGATAGAAGTGTTTCCAGTTTTAAGAAATAATATCTATTGATTAGACATTGTTACTTTTAAAATGTTCTGGGAATTTCCGTGTTTTATCAAGAGATATTTTTGTACCATAAAAAATTAATTTTATTTTGCTGTAAATACTGATTTTGAAAATTCAAAAAGAATTTTCTTTGTCAAAAAGAAACTTCCTAAAATGCTGATCCAGATGAACCATTTATTGCCCTAGCTTGTTTGCTTGTCATAACAATGGCAAATGAAGTGTTTAAGACTAAGACCCCCATAATACTTCATTAAAATTGCAGGTCAGTACCTTATTCCTGGATAATGTTTTCTGTACCTATGTCTATGAAGCAGCAACTCAACTGATGAACACAAGTCAGTGTGAAGAAGATACACTAGATGATTTGACTGCTTATCTCCAGAATAGTTTGAATTTCTCTTTCAACCTCATAGTGAAGTAAGTTCTAGAAGTGCAGGCTATAACATGTGATACACAAGAAGAGATAGATGATGAGAGGAAGGATGCTGATCACCTCTGTTGACCAATGAAGCAGGAAAAGTATAATTCAGAAACCTCATTAGAACTGAAAATAGCTACAGCAATCGTATTCACATATAAGGAATATGACTTTCAAAACCAGATGCTTTCTCCATCATCTGTATCCTGTATCTAAAAATTAGTTTTTAAACCCTTCTCTTTCGTTTACTGCCTGATTACCATTACAGGTTTAATATTTGTCACAATTACATTCCCTGAGTAAGTTCAAGCCCATTTTCATGTGAAATGCTTATAGATGATCAGCCAATTAGACATAACCAGAAGCGCATGACCATGAGCTCATCACATAAAACTTATTAAGTAGCGAAGTTAGTTCAAGTGATAATGATATTGCCTGTTGGGACTTGCTGAGGGATTCCTGAAATGGATGTTTTAATTATGTTATGAATATACTGTCTAGAGATCACTGTCCTTCTGTCTACTGGATGAAGCCCAGCAAGCCTATACAAGCAGTTCACATTAGTTTGCCTAAAGATCCAGCAAAACATGAGCAACTTTCACCCAATAAAATGTTCAAATTATTTGGCTGCACCAAACTTTCCTACAGTTAATATGCAGCTACTAGAACATGTTTGTTAGTAGAACTGTAATTTGCTTAGGCAAAACTTTCATCCTGACAAATGTTCAGCTTTTAGTGTTGGATTAATTCAGGTTTGGATTAAAATGAAAATACCACTGTACAGTGTGTTTTGCCTGCTCAGATCTCTGTGGCCTCTTGCAACTCCGGAGCAGGTTTTTAATGCTTTGTGGTACTGCCCAGGGATGTAACTGGCAAACAGCAAAGAGTGGTTGGGTGCAAGCAGCTTGAGAACAATTTTCAAAAAGGAGGGATGTCCTTAGGCACAGGTGAAGATCCTCTGAAATAATATTTACTTTTATAAACTTCCTTATCTTCATAGAACTTAAGCTCTGGTCTATGGTAGTGATTATGAAAATCATTCACCATTAATTTTATCAAGACAAAACCCAATCAATGTGAAAAGAGAAGTCTTTTGCAGACAACCTTGGACAGACACTGATTTTTAATGCCAGAGTAACATTGCTTTCTGCAACAGCCACATATATTTTACCGAGGATAAAGCTGGATTTAACAGTAATAACATTTAATATGGGCTTTAATCAGTCAGCCTTACCTCTATGAGAAAGTTGTATTTGATTGTCTGCTCTACTGCTTTTTTAACATATCCCATTTGAGGAATATGCTGCAAACAGCCTGACAATGATTCCTTGGTTTGGGATCAAGAGTCAAACATTTGAAGATGCTGTTTTATGTCCTGGCTCAATTAGTGGGGAAGGGTTGTGAGAAGCAGTTTTATACTGGTCCTGATAAATCGCCTGACTAAGCACACTTTTTGTACTGGTTGCAGATGTTTACCTGACTCACAGACTCATGAAATCTGACAGATATGACTTTGAGGTCTCCATGTATACACCTGATGTATGCAAATATAATTAATATATTAAATATAAACTACGCTGGGGCAGTAATTACTAAATTGCTTTATGTTTGTAGACACAGTGCCAATAATATTTATACAACTCCCTCAGACTGTATTTTTAAATACTAAGCGAAATAATTCTCTAAAAGTAGGCAATGTTTATAATAATAATAACAATAATAATATCATCAAAAAGGAAATTGGTTATTTCTTACTGAAGAACAGGATCAAAAAATGGTTGAGGTTGGGTGAGCCTCCCTGTTTGGGTAGAGTGCTGTAGAGCACATTAATCAGGACTGTGTCTGGTTGGCTTTTGAATATCTCCAGGGAAGGATACTCCACAAGATCTCTGGGCAGCCTGCAAAGGTCATTTTGAAAACCTCTTGATTCACACATGACAATTTACTTGGCAGGGAGGTGGAATCCCTTCACATGTGTGGGATGCAGAAGCTGTTTTACCTTTCGTTGCAGAACTTGTCCTCATACAGGAGAGGGCTTCAAGGACAATTCACCATGGAGTATAAACACACAAGTAGACAAGAGCATCAGCAAGTGTCAAAGATAAAAGCAACCTTCTTACCTCAAGAATGCTGGCAATCTATGGTGGTTTTGATCACTTATCTTGACTAAACCAGGTTTTCTTTCATGGAAAACTGCCGTTCCAAGACAAACAGTAACATTGATAACTAGAAGGTAGAACAAGAGAAAAAGAAAAACCACTGATGGCAGGAAATAATTATACCCTCAACAAAGCAGTGTGTAAATAACTGCAGCACTTCTCACAGAAAACATTTCAGTATCTGTTGCTTGGAAATGAGGTGGACCTGGTCCTCTGGAGACACTGGATCAAACAGAAATAACCAAGCAGTTAAGAGGATATTTAACCTACAAAGCAGGCCAACTTTTACATTTTGAAAATCCCCAGCCTGATCCAACCATTGTAATACAAGTTAATTGAAAAGATCAAATTAAAAAAAAAAAATCCACTTTAACATAAAAATTAAGGAGGAAAACAGGGCATAATTTAATACCATATACAGTAATTTCACAACTATAAGGCACACCCTTTTGACTAAAATTTTGGCCCGAACCTGGAAGTACGCCTTATAGTCCGGTGCGCCTTATATAATGTACAAAGTTTGGAAATTTGCCAACCCGGAAGTGCGAGTCGCGAGGGGGGAGCATCCCCGCGGCTGTGCCGGGTTGTGAGAGGGGCGGCCCCGTGGCAGCACTGGGCTGTGAGGGGGAAGTGGCAGCAGGGTTGCGCCGGGCCAAGAGGGGGAGCAGCCCCGTGGCCATGACGGGCTGTGATGGGGGAGCGGCCCCACAGCTGCACCAGGCTGTGACGGGGGAGCGGCCCCGTGGCCATGACGGGCTGTGATGGGGGAGCGGCCCCACAGCTGCACCAGGCTGTGACGGGGGAGCGGCCCCGTGGCCATGACGGGCTGTGATGGGGGAGCGGCCCCACGGTTGCGCCAGGTTGTGAGGGGGAGCAGCCCTGCGGCGCCATGGCTGCTGGGTGCAGGTGGGCCCGCGGTGCCACGGTTTCAGGGTACAGGCAGGCCCGCAGCTCCGCAGCTGCTGGGTGCGGGCGAGCCCGGGAGCCCGCGACAATGGGGTGGAGGCGGGGCCTCGGCCAGCAACTACGCGCAGGGTGCCGGAGACGGATCCTCGCTGCAAAAATAAGTGCACCTTATAGTCCGGTGAGCCTTATATATGGGCAAAAGTTTAGAAATTTGCAGACGCCTGCAAGTGCGCCTTATAATCCAGTGCGCCTTTTAGTCGTGAAATTACTGTACTTCAAAAGCATAGCAGTGCCATGTAAGAAAACCATATCCAGCAGTTTAAAAATGCTGTATCTCTGCATCTTCAAATATTGGAGCAGTGTTTTCTCTTTTTAACTAGGCTAAGGGATCAATTATAGGTATCCTTAGGTGTCTTACACCCAAACATCCCAAGAAAGAGAGAAAAACCTATTTAATGTGGCTCAAGGGGTAGGAATAATAGGATGCAACAGAGCAAAGGTTGGATTTGGAAAGGAAATACTGATAATTAGATGTATCTGACCATGTAAGAGTCTTCTGAGCGTCCTTGTGGAAAGCTGCCATGTAGGGTATTTTTAAAAGGATTAAACACTTGGAAATTTGCTGTAAAGAACTTTTCTGTATTATCATAGGAACATACAAGGTAATGATGCAAATAAACTTTGCATATTTAGAACTTTTTTAATTCTAAGATTTCTAGATTTTATTTGCTGGAAAATTATGGTTTTCTTCACAGTTTTTTTTGTTGTTGCATTGTTTTCCTGTCTCTTCTATCCTTCCTTCAATTTCATTCTGACATATTTCACTTCACTGACAGAAGACACCAGAATATACACCAGACTTTTTTAGTTTTCACGAGGTTAAAAGTTATATGCACAGTAACTCAAGGCTAGCCTATTTGGAAATTCATTCAACAACTGAGCAGAATGAGTTACTTTTCTGTAATTTTTTTTTTTTTAATCTAAATAGCCCATTCACTTTAGCTAATTGGTACTGTTCTGCTTGACTGAATGGATTTAAACTGAAGGAGGTTGTCACAGGGAAAGGAATCTGTAAAGAAAATTTATTTTAAAAAGAAAGATATATTTCAAAGAGGAAAGAAAAAGGAAGCTGCTCATCTGAAAATATCTGCTTTTGTCTCCAAATATTTCCTCTTCTCTCCATGTCCTGCCCCAGAGACTCATAAATACCCTTACTAACATTGTACTAAAATGCTCTAAAGAACAAAAATCACTGCCACCAGCACTCCTTGTAAACAGTTGCTAATATCTCAACAAATAAAAAGTCTATCACTATTTTGTACAAGTGCCTCTTATGTCACGATTGCTACCAATATTACTGGCAAACTATTTCATAGCCAGAGAGGAAATTAGCATCAGCATTAAACATTCTGATAGTTTTAATAAGATTAGCTGTAATTTAAAGAAGAGGTATTCCAGAAGAAAACATGAAGAAGCACAAAGAACACATTCTCATGATCTGAAGTTTCTTTTCATCCTTAGCCAAAGGGCAAAGAAATTTTCCATATTTTACCCATACCTGGGTTTCATTTTGGGACACTCATCCTTGTTTTTATTTACATAAGTTGCACACTTGGATATATCCAAACTGTACCCTACCATTCTGTAAGTTCAATTTACAGTCACACTTTCTAAAAATAGACACAAAATATGCAAATATATGCATATGCAAATTTTTGTCAAATATTAAAAAAGAAAACCTAATTAAAAAGCAAAGTTGTGCATGACCAAATTTTAAAATAAGGCTTAAATGCAGGTGCACTCACACCATAAACCTAAATTGTTGGCTTTAATCTGCACAGTCACACGTGCAAAGCACATATTTCTGTGTGGAAATGGCCATGCACAACTTTAGAAGTAGTATTTAGGCACAGTTGTAAAAGCTCTGTGTCTGTTTTAATTCAGGCTCTTATGTCCAAATATTTCTGGAAGACATAATAGATTCCCAGCTAAGGAGAGTAGCATAAATTCACTAAGTCTAAAAAGAAACTGAAGGTATGTAAAATATTTAGTTTGAAAGACAAGAAACCTCTAGATGAACACGTTTATTGACATTAAATTGCAAAATTCAGTAATCTAGAATCATTGTGAATGTTTTTGAGTCTAATTTGACTTATTCTTACCTAAGCAAGTGCAAATCATACAGAATAAAACACAACCTGAGTTTTTTTCTTTAAGAAATATTTGCTTTTTAGTGTGAAAGACTGAAATATTGCAGATTGAATATAAAATGTAGAATAAAGGTATATAAGAAGAACAAAAGCACAGCAAGTTACAGTGACTCTTATTTACTCAATGTCACGGAGTAGGTCAGCATCAAAGAAATCATGAAGGTCCCTCCATCCAGCCACTTGTACATCAATTTCTCTGTATTGCAAGCCAGTTTTATATCCCAAAATTCCAATCCAGAAGCTATAGAGCTAAGTCAAGCTAATATGTCATATCCCTCTGGGATGCTTTAGCTTTGGTTTGTCCCTAACACTGCCAGGCTGCTCCTGGGCTGGGCAGACTGAGAGCAGCACCTCTACTTGGAGCTGGCAAACATCACACATGGATGGCTGAAAAATGCTATTTCACAGGCAGAGAGACACTGCTGCAGCTGGAGGAGTAAATTAATCTGTGTTTGGGATAAGCTGTAATCACATCATGAGAGAAGGCCCAGTCAAGTGCAGTGAAGTGCTGAGCACCCCTGACAAAGAACAGGGGCTGCCCAGAGCACAGGTGATGCTGTCCTGTCCTGTCCTGCCCTGAAGGCATCACTGACCCATCCAGCCTTGCCTCAGCCCACAGGAAAACCCTCCTGACCCATGACTACACTCAGCAAAAATTATTCAGGATCACTGTCCAGCATGGGGGAAATCCAGTAAATTAGCATAGGGAAGAGAAAGGAAACTCTCACACATAGGTACAGAATCTCTAATTTCCTAATTCCTATCATTTAGGGACTTTTAACCTAACTAACTACTTCAGAAAAAAAGACGTGATTTTCCATTAGGAGGGTGAAATGGATCATAAATGCAAAGTTACAGCAGAGACCCTGACCCTTCAAGAATAAATGAGGCTGTATAAGTATCATTAAATCAGCATTTTGGGACTGGTGTAGAACATGTACTTCTCTTACAAAAGCATATAATTTAATAAAACAGTGTAAGAAAATCTCCTGGAACACAGTGTGTGTTACTAAATCAGAACAGGGGATTATCTGCTGCCATGCTATTTGATTAAGTATTAACAAGGAAAAACAGCTTTTCAGTGCCCAGTGATAAAGATTAATCCAAATAGAAGCTACCATAAAAGAACAAAAGTCCAACAAAACCCCTATTGACCAGTTTCAGTCAAGCAGTTTAATCCAAAAGATGCAGGGGAGCAAACAGTGAGAAAACAAATTTCTTTGGAATACTTCAACAGCTCTTAGAAAAACCAAATTCCTATAATCTTACATATTTTATTAATATTATAATGCAGAAAAGAAGATACTTCACTTTAAAGAAGCTAACACAAAAATACTGATACCTAAAAAAATATTTCTGGGAGGTCTCTACGGTTAGATACACACAAAAAAATAAATAAAGGGAATTAAATGATCACAATCCAATCTTTGAAGTCCCTCGACAAATGTAAACTTCAGTGAATACAATTCATTAAAACCTAATTACAAAAAAATCAATAGTGCAATTTAGCCCATCCCAAAACTTATTGTAATGCACTGAACATTTGGAAACTCAGGTCTTTATGAACAGGGCTGAAGTGACATTTTATATTACATTGCAGAGTGTCTCTGTAAAGCAATTAGCACAGGCTGCCTGCCTTTACTCAGAAAGGATATTACAATAAGTAGCTCTCGTAATAGTGCGTCTGCAAACACCCACTCTCAAGGATGCACTGAAAAAGGAAATGACACTACTAACAATAGTCTTATAAACCCAATTTAAAAGAAAAATCAACTATTCATATCCCAAATACATACTCTTCAGAGTTCACTATTTTTATTGCTGTTTGGGGAATTCAATGGCCACATTTTGCTTTTAATTATATACCAGGAAATCCACAAACAATGGTCTATAGACGCTTCTTTTCAGAGAAACTAGACAGAATTGGTTCAGAGTGACAGTAATCAACTTCTATTATAATCACTTTAAATTTTATAACAGTTTCAAAACATTTTAAATGTCCTAAAATGTAAATAAGCCACTATAGCATTTAAAAAAAACTAAATATGATTGAATAGTGTAGAAAGATAATTTTGTATCACAGATTGCTCTAGAGGGCTCTGATACCACACGTTCTGACCAGTCTCTCCTAATGTTAGAGTTTACAATTTTAATCCATATGTCCTTCTCTCAGACTAAAAGAAATCATGCCACATCAGCTCCAACAACATTGAAGCCACATGAACACTTGTAGGGACCAGGTTCTTGTCAATGCTTTGCAAAGGCTGATTTATTCTCTGGCCAGCTGACCTTATTTCAACTATTGTGATTATGACACGCTTGGGTAATACACACAGAGGCCACAGAGCCACCAAGTAGAACATGAGCAAAATGAAAATTGAAACAAATGAGGAAAAACACACCCCAGGTGAAGAAAACTCCAGAAGAAAGTGGCACCATACTGGAGGTGAGGGGTACCAGGTAGAGATCTCACATATTCTGGCACAGCCATTCCAGCAGAGGCTGTACAAGATGTCTGATATATATGTACATTTATATTACGCTTAACTAACCTAAGAGATCACACGCACAAAAACCACAATAAAACACCACAAACTGTCACCAACACATCATCCTTCCATAAACTTCAGCTACTTTATATCATAAGCATGCTTCAATATCCAGTGAGAGCTGAGGGCTTAAAGAACCTCTAATAAGGAGAAATGAGGATCTAAAAATGAAGCATGGTGACAATGTGCTAAAAAGGTAAAAAACCTTTCCTGTTCTGGCTATAATTGCAATGGAAATAACATATAAACTAACAAGCTATAACATTTGGAAGAAGCGACTTAGAAGGGCAGAGATAACAAAAGCGCTGTTAAAAAAGAACTCAGTAATGTTGCTAATACTTCACAGAAGAAGGTCGAGTCCTTCAATAATTCTGGATAAGTACTCACCAAGAGTTTTCACAACAACATATTGGCTACAGCAGTAGAAACAGAGTGTTAAACTTGAGTCAGAAGATATATTTTAGTGGGACTCCATCACTGCTCAAGGAGGGTGTTATAACAAGCTAAATTTGTGTTTGGTAGCAAAGATAGAAATGCCATATAGCTAGGTAAAAAGGAATTGAGAAAAATGCCTCCTCCTTGCAAAGTTCCACAGGCAGGGTGATTCTGTCTGGATTAAATAAATGCTGAGCTGAAGGACTGAGTCTGTCGCTAACAAGTTCATATATGCTAGCACAAATTCATTTGAACTCTTCTCATGAGATTTTGGGTGCTTTCATTAGCTTTTCAGTACCCTGGGTGCCATCTGAACTGCATACAGAAAATAGCCTAACTAAGGACTATCAGTGACCTCCCACTTCCAGATTGTTTATTCAGACAACTACCTTAGACTTCAATACTTACACTACAAAATTAATCAGAGAAAATAATAGATTCAAAATCAAATAACTGAAACTAATCAGGTAGAATTTTTAAAAAAAGCTAATTTGGTCTTGCAAGCCATTTTTGTTTCTGAAGAATATAAATATGGTTATATACACTATATATTTATTATACATTTATACAGAACTCACATCTGAGGTGCAAGTAGGGTTAAGACATCAGCTCTTGAATAAAAGAAATCAGCAGTTCCTCTGAGTGTATCCTTTGATAAAACAATAAACTCTTCAATCTATTAGGAAGGCTCTGCAAGGTCTTTAAAACAGTTTTGAAATGTCAAGGTCATATTGCAGAGGCTGCAGAATCCTGACTTAATAGGAACAGAATTTATTATTTTTTTACAAAACATTAATAAAACACCTATTTAGAGACCATCTGATGTTTTTAAACAAGTTATTACAGAATAAAAGTTAATAGTGCAAATAAGATTTCAGCCCAGAGCATATCCTTAAAGGATGATTCAAAGGATGAGACACAAAATATAGAAAAAATTGCTCATGTTGCCAAAGGGAACTTGGTAAGAATATGCTTCTCCTGAGAAGCTTTTAGAAGATGACACTGGCCACAAGGGACTTCAGCAGTGAGCGTTTTTCAAGTGGATGTGTCTGGGTGTGCCTGCACCAGTGGAACAGGCAGAACCAGCCCCTCTGCCCTGCTCCAGTGCACAGATTCACTTATTCAGAACAGAGCCTGCCCAGCAGCTGGCAGGTGTCCAGAAGCTTCTGGGGTACATAAGTGCCAGCATGCAAGTCAATAAACTTCCACAGCTCACAGTCACTGGAAATTAGGAAATGCAAACTGATAAATTCAAAGGGCAATATTGGAACCAGACCTTTAACACTGAGTGGTGGTTTTTGTCCAAACATAAATAATTTACAAATTTAGGACCTGCAAGCATTTCCCTTCCAGTGCCACCAGCCTACACTTCATTCTTCTCCCTTCTGCTTTCTCTTGCACAGCAATCCACCAACTCTGTGCATTTTTTTGTGACCCAAGAACTTGTAAAGTAAAACATACTCCAGGGAATGGCAACACCACAAAATTGCTCCCAGCTGGACAGCTCCCTGCTCAGCCAGAGAGGTATCATGGATCACCGTCTTCAGCCCTGGTTATGCACTCTGTTTATGCACATCGTATATCCAAAATATTTTCGGCATTGTTCTTTATACACGGGACCAAAAAAGAGGGCAAAACAGTTGGCATACAATGGTAGAGTCCCTGAAAGAGGCAGACAACAGCTCACTATTTCTTACAGGCATACACGATGTGGGACAATGATTCAGAAAGAAATAAATTAAAGGAGAGACAATCACCAAGTTTCAGAGGAAAAAAATGGTTTCTAAAGAGGATTTGGAAACAAACAGAACAGTTGAGCAATACAGAAAAAAAACCTGTGCTTTTTTCAGTTTTCAATCTAAATAAAAATAATTCATATTCTAAGGAGACTTAAATTTAGAGGAACTTGGTTTTATTATGTTTGTATTAAATCTGTGTTAAATCCATTTAATATCACATTGCAGAGTTTGTGAAAACATTTCGTATTTCCCATATGTGAGCAGTGCTTGAAATGTTTGGACACATAATGTATTAGTTGTGGTTTAAAATAAATATATACTTTGAAAGGAAATGAAAACTGTAGAATAATCAGAAGTCGTAACACACAGGGGACCCAAAGAATACAGCTCATGACACCTCCAGTTAATGCAATATGATATAAATCACAAACATTAGCATACACCATATAGCACTACAAAGCCACCAAAATCTTGAATAGTCCTAATACAGCTTCATAAGCTCCTCTAGAGCAGTGATGCAATATTTGCATATTTCTATAATTTAAAGATTTTTTGTTGTTGTTAAAACATAAAAATCCTTTCCAATTTAACTACAAGTCAACTCCATTGAAACAAAGTTTAATTAAACATAATTCAGAGTGTTTTCCAAAGCAGGTATTTTATGTGTGCTGTGGTAAGTATATGATCATCAAACCTCCTGCTTCTGAGGACAAAATGTATTTTCAGGAAGGTCAGCTTCTGTCACGAATATATTTTAATTGGTTATCATCTGGAGGATAAAAAATAACCCCATTGAAAAAATCCTGTTAAGAACTACTGTTAACTGCATTTGTCCCTTTCTCACGCAGAAAATATTTTCTATATTTACTTTAATTGGCAAATGAATTTTTTTTTGTTCATTGAATTTGCTTGAACCGTTTAGCTCAGCTTTAAGGCAAGGTCCTACCTCTGGCTCTGCTGGGGCTGCAGTCTTACCTTATACTGCATTCTGAATTAGCCATACTTTGATAAATTTATTTAAACTATAAAGGTTGAGCTAAGATGGAATCAGGGCTATGGTTCTGCCAAGCAGCCAAGAATTGAAATATTTAAGTACTTAACATAATTTTGATCCAAAATGTTATTGCATTCAATATCCTCACTAGATTAAGGGTAATTTTCCTGCTTGAAAACCAGTTACCAATCATTCTTCCATTGCTCTGGAAATATTCCAGAAATCATGACATAGTCTTCTGTGTTCTGATAAGCAGCTAGTTTGTCTTTTTCATACATCTATTTATTGCAAAAAGTTAACCTTAGACTGAAGGGCTGGAGATTCTTAAATACCTATAATTAGCTACATTAATAATTTCAAGTATAATGGTTATTTAACAATATTGTATTAATGCTTTAGCTATTCCTCAAAATGAAAATGCGAGGAAGATTACTCTGAAAGTACGACACAGGGAGTAGTCCAATTTTTTTTTAATCAGCAACCAGCTCTCTATAAGATTATTCTGCAACTAATCATTCTGCAGCCAGCAGCAAAATAAAACAGACTCCCCTGAAGTAAGTTTGTCTTGGTAGGGTTTCAGGATAACAGATTGTGACACAAACCTCCTCAGGTTCATACAGTTGCACTGTTTTGCCTTTTTGAATAAACACTTCTGCTGAAATGTTTATCCATTAAACAGGCAAAGAACAGTTTAATCACAAGCACAAATACCTTTTTTATGTAGATGAAGTGAGTGAGTATATATACAGGAGAATCTCACAGATAACAACTCCTTGATATCACAAGCAATGCTCAAAAAAACTCATGCTGAGCTGAAAGAAATAATTTTGTGTTTCCATGAAAAAAAAATCACCAGATACTGGATAGCCACTAATATTCCTAGTTAATAGGTTTCCTCTTCTAGACTTTATTTGAAAGTAACTTATTGCCTATAATTCTTTATCCTTTCAAACATTATTTCCCTGAAATCTAGAAATAATATCCTATGCATTTACAAACTTATTCCCTCACATGTGATGGTAAACTTGTTTTAACATTTTGAGGAACCCACCTATGACCCAGACCATGGAGACAGCACTTTACTGGTCACAGCTGATTCCCACTGACAAAAATGAACTCTGTAACAGTTGTCTCTGAATGAACTGGGGCACACGTCTTGATCTTCAAATCCTCACAGAGGTCTTTACAAACTGACCTCGCCTATGGCTTGTTCAAGAGCTGTCCAGCTCAGCCAGCTTCTTTATCTGTGTGATGTTTGAACAGAAATGAATAACTAGGACATTTTTTTTCATGGGTTGACTTCTCTGTTCCTAAGAATTCCTCTAATCTTCTAAGACAGTAAGTCCATAGTATCAAAATCATAGGGCTTATTCAGAGATACACTTGCCCATTTTACACGAGGCATGTGGTTCCCCTGGTATTTTCAGTCCCCACCCAAAGGCAGCAGCACTGACTGCAGGTATGGAGTTTGCCCCCAGAGCACCTGAGTGCCTGTAATAATGAAATAATTCCTCAGCATTTAAACAATGTTTTCTTCTTACCTCACATTCTCACTTGAAAGACGTCTCCAAAAATGTCTAAAACGTTTCCACTGTCTGTTCAAGATTTGGGAAGTTCATTTCCCACTGCATTCCAAGCATGATGTAGCTCTGACTGCCCTTGTAGTTATGCCAAAGCTGATGTTAGGCAGAACAGATGGGCACTGTCTAAGTGTTCTTACTTGGAAATCCTCCCCAGATTTTTCCTTCCCAGAGATTACTTGGCCTTTTAAAAGGAAAATAAGTGAAATGAGAAGTCCAAGCAAGGGGTTTGAGCAGAGCAAATGTGTGAAAAGTTCTGAAAAACATCAGGACTAGCCCTAACCCACATTAAAATCCTATAGAAAAATAATGCAAGTTAGCAAAGTGCTACACCAGCATTTTCAGTTTAATAGGAAAAAAAAAAAAATTTCCTTTGTTAATGTATAATCAAAATTCTAGTACACTGAAACAAATTTAAAAATACAGGGACATACAATAGTTTCTGTCATCTGAAAGGTTTTTAAACTAATTCATGTGCCTACCAGATTTGGTGTTTCTGTGGAACAGAGACTGACACTCAACTTTGGCGAGAAAAAAATAATTTAATGGCTGCAAAGATAGATTAAAAAGAAGATGGGAATAAGTCATTGTTACTATTTGCACCACTGAGAAAAGCAAAATCAGAAAATCTTTTAAATTTCTCTCTAAAATACCCATGTTTGCTAAAAATTGGCCATATGATTTGATTTTATACACACATCAACACACACACCTACCAAAAATGCAGTATTTAAACAGTTATTTCTTTTCATAATAAATTGACACTTCTTGAAGATTTTGGAGGTCAACACTTCCTTGTGGCTCTGTTTGTTCATTCAGTTTGTAGAAGAGCACATAATCTGTCTCTGGCATTTAATTAGGGGAATGCAGACATGAATGAACAAAAATTATTTATCCTTGTTCTTTTAAAATCTTGTTTCCCTATTAATATTCTCAGAAAAACAAAGTTATTCCTACACCTTAAACAAAAGCTGTCTCTTATTTTGCAGTGTTCTGTCAGTGCAGGCTCTAGTGATCTTAATAAACAAGTGCCCTGTTGCAGAGGCTCACTTTAGCAGACCACAGAATGTGTTGAGTAAGACTTTTACCAGATCCAGAAAAAATTCTGTGGGTCTGAACTAAGTAGAGCAGTATTTGACTGATAGGGAATTCATACCCTCTATTTTACATAGGGTTCAGGGCAAGTGAAGTTAACAGCTTTAAACTACTCTATAATCCATGACCATAAGAGGGATTCCAAATAATTCAGAGCAGTTAAATTTGATCTGTAAAACTGTGTCCAAAATTGGACAAATGCTTCTAATCCTATTCCTATAAGCCAAAACTATGGTTTATATGACACTGAAAACACCTAAAGGCAAGGTAAAGCTGGACAGTTTAGAATGAGATTCCAGAAAGTATTTTAACAAAATCAGGAGATGCCCAGTGTTCACTAATGGGAAATGCGGAAGAAAGGAGAGAAACATCTGTAATTCCAACATTTATCGGCATCCAGCATGTTTATCTCTCCAGACATCCAGAGTCCAATATCCATTCAGACAGAGAAGTGAGAGTATTAGTACCAACCACCTTTCCCTACATAGTGGTTATAGCCCTGCTTGTTTTCCTTAGGTAAGAGCTCTCTTGATTTAGGATTTTAAGTGACTGTCACATCTAGGATCATTACTCAGATAATTGTTGTAGATGATGTTCAATTTGCTGAAGTTCTTAATTATTCGATGATAGAACTGAAAAGGAGGATCCAAACAAACCCAGAAAACAAAAGCGCAAAACAAACTAGAAGATAAAATGGCCTTGCTATACATATTTAATGAAACAGTGAAAATATCCTGCACAAAGACTTAGAGAGTTAAATTGAAAATGTGTGTATGATAAATGGATATAATACTGTCTATGTAATGGGTTTCCTATTTAAATTTTGTGAGGATTTAATCAGTTGGGCACAGCTGTGCAGGATGCACCATAAACTACGTTGAAAAATATGTAGACATGTACATTTATCTGCTACAAATTAAGCTCACTTAGAGGTGGTCTTAATGGACCATGTAGCAATCATTACAAGCATAAATTTTAAACTGTCTGTTTCCAGTGAATTTGCTTTGAAAAAAAATTAATGCTCATCCTTAGTGGAGCACAGTAATAAATGGAAGTACCCTTAATCTGTTAAGCACTAATAACCTACCAATTATTCATTATGAACCCCATGCTGTATAATGTATGTCTGTTACAATTTTATTAGCCATTCTTTACTTAACCTGCAAAGGTGTAATTTTTATCCCAATTTACATCCCATAATTATATGATGTTTTAAGTGATGTGCCATTAAATTTACAGAATGCTCTGTCCCATTGGTTTATTGTAAAACATCTGTACAGTAAAGCATTGTTACACCTTGTGATCATTTATGACTTTATGCCTCCATGTACAGCCACATCATCCACCTCAGAGATCAAAAAGCAGTGGCTTTGTTACAATCCAACACAAAAATAACACATAAATTATTTAATGTGGAAAATGGATAACACTGTAATCAAAGTGGATCAGTTGGAGCTGACTAGAAGGTCACAGCAGTTTCATGTTCTCCTACAGGGATTGTCACTTAGAGTCACCTGTGTGCTATTCTGGTGTTCAGAGAAGCAAAGGGAAACCAACTCCAATCACTGAAGGGCTCTTTCTCACCCACACGCTGCAAGGTTGGCCCGAATGAGCATTGACAAACCACAAAGGAGGAAATCCATGCTTTTCAGTAACTGCTCTGGGTTTGCATCTTTTCTGCCCTGCACCAGTCAGAAAAACTGTTTGTTGCTCTGGGAAAGTAGAAGAACCCATCAAGTTTCTCAGATAAACCAGAGAGAGACATGGAAATAACAAACCATGAACTCAAGTGAGCAGTAGGGTAAGATTTCATTGTGGAGAAATGATCTGTCTCATTCCCACTCATCGAAAGAAATTTTGAAATCCAACATCCTAAAGATTACTTTAAAAATCCCACCAAAGCAAAATATATTTTTATTTGGGGGAGTCAAACTCAGGTTGTCTAATTCTTTTCTTCATAAAGACTTATTTGCCAGTTCCTTTGCTGTTCAATCTGCAGGTCTCCGACAAGCTCTGCTTTGTCTTTAGTTTATTGCCCAAATATTCCATCTAGCTTCAATCCAAACAGATGAGGACAGGCTGTGACATTTCCTGCTATCACCCTCTCAGAAGCAAGGAGCTGCTAGCTCTCCTGCATTTACAGTGTTGCCCCAGCTGACACTCCTGGCAAGAGAATCGATGCGACTGAAACACGAGAGGTGGGGAAGCAGAAATGGCAACGCATGAGGCATCTCCTGCAAAGTGCAGGCACAGGGGGTGGTGTGTGCATGGGAAGTGTGATCATCTAAGTATGCATCAGTCAAAATAAAAATGAGGACAAAAAAAGAGACAACTACATGTGGAAACAAGCCAGAGAAAACTCTTTGATTACATGAGAGGCTAGTACATATGTTGTATATATAACAAACACTTTTTTAAGTTCAGTGCTTGACTCAGAGACACTGTCACATCAAATTCTCTATATTGCTCTGAAGGATCCTCGTGCTGAAATGTCAGCTGGTCATATCACCTAAAGGCAAAAAAGAAATTGCCCTAACATTATGCATAGCAATTCCACTGCTCCGTGCTCTATAGCACTGTTTTCTAAGAATAGCTGCTTCAAAAGGAAGCTTCTCTTCAGTGTGAGCCAGAGGCAATTGAATTTTACCCTGAAAGTGGCTATAGGCTTTGTAGAAACATTTAGGAATACTAAATATTCATGTATTTGATTTAGCAAAATTCAGGACAGTAAAGGCATCCACCAGAATGGCTCCAATGTAAATATTTTTAACATTTACCATTACAACTTGAAGTGCGGACATTATGACAAAGTAAAATGCCACAAAGGAGAACAAATGATTGGAAAATTCCCTTTTTCCTCTTGTAGTTAGTGTTGATGAATTATTTTGCACTCCCAAATGGCAATGCCCAGGAGTCCAGCCTTGCACTGGGAGGGCTGTGCCCTGCAATGAACTGTTCTAAATCCAAAGCGTTTTCAAGTTCAATTTCCTGTGCACTTCACCTCCTTTCACCACAATGAATTGCACAAAACAGTCTGACATTTTTTCAGACCTAGATCCACATCTTACCCTCTGTCACTGGTAGAAGCAAACATTTAAAACAAAATTTCCAGTGACTTGTGCTGCTTTGCACACCACATAGGGGAAGTACGAGACTGGATGTTGTAGGTGTCACAGAAGAAATGGTGGAATTCTACATTACCATGTGATATACAATAGAAAAAAAACCAGGAGAAATAGAAAAAAGGCACTGTAAAATAGACCCATGTATTTTGTCTTGATTTCACCAAAATTATTGTCAGAAACACAGATCTGGTCTAAAAATACCCTGCACTATGTTCCTTTAAACAGCAAAAGCAGGTTTTATTAAGTACTTATTTAAAGCACTGGATTAAACTCCCATATCAAGGGGTTCCTTTTTAGAGGAAGGCATTGAATAAATCCATAATTTCATACTACAGAAAAGCTCATCCTGAATCTGTGATATACTGTCTCTCACTGACTAGGTACCTAAACATGGAAATGGGGTTAAGAATTCCAGCTTTGGATTTCTGTTTTGAGATTGAAGAAGCAAACAGAAATATTGCTGTCATAATATAGTATCATTATGTCTACAAATTCTTAAATTTATAGATGTAAAGCTAATGTAAAGCACCACAACACAGGAATTTAGAAATTTGTAGACATAGTAAAAAAAAAATCTCATTGTTAGTAACTAATACTAACATATTATATAATACTCTGATGCATGAAAAAGTTGTACAATTTACAAAGGGTTTAAAAATAAATACACTAAATTTTCTTGGCTAAATTAATCTACATTTTACAGTCAAAACAAAATAAAACATTTAAAATTCAGTAATTGAATATAATTAAAGGAGATAAATATGATTATTTTATTAAGTAACCTTTCATATTTTATATATAAGAAAGCTTTTCCATATAAAATGTGTGTATACATATGTAGTAAATAAACTTTCAGATATAACTTATTCATTGCAAACTTAGAAATTTGTAAATTGTGTTTCCTTGGTAAAAATACTGAAATGAAGTTTTAAATTATGGAAATGTGGCTTTTTTGAGTTCTTGCATCCAACTTAATCATATACATTTCTTATCTTGTCAAAACAGAAATTTTCTTATGATGGCATAGATTATATTTTACTGGATTAAGAGACCAATTAAATTATAGAGTCTGCAATAAGATATAGGAAAATTTGAATTTCCATATTAATTTCTTTTCAGAGGACAGATACCAAAGTCCCCAAAGTATAAAACTACTAATACTATTAGCTGGTTCTCCAGCAGGAAGCACTACGCACTTCCCCAAAGCACATGACTGTTCATAATTCGTAAACACTAACTATAAGAGGAAAATGGGAATTTGTTTAAAATTAAATATTTCTGAGACCTAGACCCAAGGCACTATGTCCTCAGCATGTGGTTAAAACAGCAGCAGGGCTTTGCTTACAGGGGATGTGCTACCACTCTGCATTCTCTCACCCAATGTCTCTTTCCCTGTTTTAAGATTCAAGGTTTTCACTTTTTCCTTCATCACTTCATTTCCAAATATACCAGTGCAGTATTTCATACACACACAGAGTGTTCTCTTCTCTCCCATTTCATCTGAGCCAAGCTGATAAAACCACATTAACACCCCAATGAGCTTGTACCCTCCACATCTGAAATGTTTGTTCTGGATGTGCTGCTATCCCATCTCCCTCCATTGCACCCAGTCAGGTAAGAGCATTGGCAGACCAAGTTGCTAACTGTCTGCAAAAGACATGCAGAGGGATTTTATGCTAAGACCCAGTGATTGTTCAACCCTGTAAGGAAATATTTTATTTACCATTATGTTCAGCAGAATTACTATTTAAAAATATATTATATATAAAAAACATTATAACAATTTTCCCCTGTGCAATGTAGCAGATTAGACTGAAGAAACCAACTGCCCCTGAATTAAGAGTGGCATAGCCAGTATTCAATGTTTAGTTTGAACTGTGTTCTAAACTGTTTGCTTTCAACAGGCAGACCACCAAGTGGAGAGCTATAGTCTTCTAAAAATAAAAGCCCTTTCACTATGTATAAAAGTTTCCTGTAGGGTATTGTCTAGAGTTTTATTGCAGTAGAGGAATAGAAAGAACAACTACAGTGATATCATACAGTGTCAAATAAATAAAATTGAAAATTATTCTGTTTCAGTTTTGTATGACTCCATTCAAAGCCATCACCTAACTAGGTAAGTGTGTCAAGGCTATAGTTTGGGAACAAATAGACACATTCCCGGGACACCACTGAAGACAAAGAATTTGCTTTGGAATATGAAGAAATAAATTAAGACTGGTCTTTTGTAGTGCAGTAAAGGCAGCCTCAGTCCAACAAGGCTCTGCAGCTCAGCTGCCAAGCTGTGGCTGAACCTCTGCTTCCAGCCATGGACACTGCATGATTATAAGGACACCAGCCAGGCCTTTCTTCTTTCTATTTCTTTCATTTCTTTTTCCCTTAATCAAACTTTTACTAAACTGTGTCTGAACTAAGAATCATTCTGGTATAACTTTCAAGCCAAAGTGAACAATGCTCACAAAAGCAGAAATTCATGTCTGAAAATGTGGCTACTTTCTGGCCAGAAAAATCCATGGACTGAAAGTCAACCCTGTGAAATCAACTCTTCATTCCAAAAAAAACCCCAAAAAAGAATAAAGAAGTCACCAGGTCCACTTCACAGTAAGTCTCACAAAATTCATAAGATAAGGTCTACAGGAAAAGTGTTACCACACACTCACAGTTTCATTTACAAAGGAACAGAAGTTAAAGAGTTGTTGAGTTTCTGTTATTTGGTACTTCAGGATTCAGGAAGTTGAATTTTTTTTTAGGTCAGACTGTCTTGATAGTGGCCCTTAAAGCAAAAGAGATTGTACAGGTCAGTGGCTTATTGGACAGGGCATGCTGCCAAAAGGCAAACATCAGTGGGGAATGAGATGACAGGCAGGGAGAAGGGATAAGAAGGCATAATTCATGCTCAAAGCATGCTTAGAGACAGGTTGGAGCTGTGTACATATAATTTTTGGACACAAACTGCTTTCCAGAAACATCTCTTAGAGGATTTTGCCACCAAAGTCCAGGGAGCACTCCAGAACAATAACACTTCCCCAAATGCTTATTAAGGTCTTCCCAGTTATTATCCTTCTCTGAATGTATTCTAAACTCCCAAAGCAAACAGTGCGTAGCTTCTGCTGCTCTGTCTGCTCACAGATGACACTTTATCTGGAGAACATAAAAGAAAATGAAATCCAAAAGTGAGAAATACAAAATGTAGTACATTGCCACCATCAGATGCCATCAAAAGGACAAACTGAACCCAGTGTCCACAATCAGGTATCTGAGAGAAGCTGTATTTAAGCTACTACATAATCTGAAAGAACAGATTTGATTTCTAAAACTGTTTTTCATTTCTTCAAAGTGGAACCAGGTAGAGCAGGAAATGTTTCAGAGGAAGTATTGTCAAAACCACTTGTTTCCTAGATCCATTAAAGGCATGGACAGGATGAGCAGAGCAGCTCAGCATCTTTCAGAACAAAGTTATTGTACTGTAATTAAGTACTTGCCTGGTTAAAAGGGCTGGCAGATGCATTTTGAGCTGCACTCAGTTCAAATGATCATTTTTTATTTAATTGAAACAAGATTAACGATCAGCACTTTCACAGCAGAAGTTCCAGATAAAGAAAGCAGTAATCAGATGTTGAAGCCCCAGTTCTTCAGAATACTGAGAGCTGAGAGCACCAGTTATACTTTCTGTGCCTCTACCTTAAGGTGAGACTCAGTTGTTTGGGAATTGTTTGTTCTCTAAACCACCTTCAGCTGAAGTTATTTCATCTGCTTCTTGGTATCCCTAAACACAGTTCACAATACTTCAAAAGTTGTCAGAACAAAAGGCAGTTTAGTTTTTATATTCTACAGAAGGCCATTAGGACTACCACATCTGTTCATGCTTCTGTAGTAAATCAACAGAAAACATTTTTCTTCTCTTTCAACAATTTTAATGTTTTCTAACTTTCTTTTTGTCATACAATTTCCCATGACTTATTTAATTCTTAACAATTTTTCCTGTTTTACTAATAATTTGAGATGAGTTGCATGAAAAATTTTTCTGCAAATTAGCAAAGGATCAGCACCTCCAACTCCTGGCAAGCTGCTTGTAGCACAAGTCAATAGGCAGAATGCCAACAGAGTATAAAACACAACTACTTCTAGAGTTCCAGGCTTCTTCCCTCCTTCATAGTTACTTACATTTACAACTTGCTTAGTGTTATGTGGATTTATGACCAAAGAGGCTGTTCTAACTAAATCTGCAAATAATAAAGACCTGTTGAAACTGTGGAAAAGCAGAAAGAAACAGTCAGCAGATATATACAAGTCAGCAAATATGAAGTGAGAGTAAAAACAATCCTTGTCTTTCTTGACTTTCCCAGTCCATACTCATGAACTTAATTTGGTCTACTAGTGATTGGCACCAACAATGTTGAATGTAAATATTCAAAGGCAGAATTCAATGACCAGATTGCAAGTTTTGTCAGGATTCATCAGTTTGATTAGTATGAAAGTATTTCATAGATTCTTTCATTTTCACCCTAAAAAAGTTCATGTATCAGTAGCAAAGACTGAGTTTTCATAGGGAATGTTGTTCTAAGACCAACAGTAAAAAGACAGTTTAACATTGACCCTGTCTGATTGGAGTTATTTAAATCTTGGCTCTTCTACTAGCATCAGTGCTTAAGGAAACATTGCCTTTTCAGCAATGCTGCAACCAATAAAACTAAAGCTGATATAAAAAACCCAAGATTGGTTCATAAAGAAATCTTAGCACCCTCATACCTAGTTAAAGTCATGGACAAGCAAAAATAGATGTTTCTGAGTATTTCTCAACCGGTGAAAATATCTTTAGGTTCCCAGAAACAGATATTTTTCGTGTTATTATTATATTTTTTTATAAAACAGTTCCTTTGCCATGCTGGTTAAAACCTCATGCCTGCACTATCTGGTCTCAGGGTGGGAGCACCCAGGGAAAGAGGGAAATGCTGCCTTTGCTCCCAAGGCTGTGCAGTGTGATGCTTATGCATCAAACAATCCAATAAGGTACAGGCACCAGAGGGTTTGGGGAAAAAAATGGGTTTTGGGCATTTTTACTGCATTATCTAAGAAAAAGATGCATTATTTATAGTCTGTACATGGCTATAGGTTTAGCACACTGTTAAAAAAATAAAAGCCAAGTTTAATAGTTTTTTGAATCTCATCTTAAACAATTCATACCATTGATATATCATCAGTAAATCAGAAATCCTGCTCCTGAGCACCACTGGAATTCAAAATTCAGGATTCTGCTGCTTGGGGGCATAAAAATGCTACACTTTAGGGCAAACAGAAGATATTAATTGTAATTTACCTTTGAACAGAAACAAATGGTGAGTTATGGCAGAAAGCAATTTAGAACAGCATAAAATCATCACACAGTAGATCTGTGATAATTTTCATGAATGCTAATCATGATTTTGTGATTATAAGCCATTGCAAAGTTTCATACTCTTACAGCAAAATGAGGAAATACATTCCAAATTATATTTCAGTGAGTTTTTACAAAATATCTAAAATTGTATGTACGTACACTTCATCCCTTTGAAAAATTTCAATGGGCTTTAGAAGCTGAATTCAACTGGATATTATACACATTTGCTTCACTGGCAAACCTAAATGTCTTCTAATTTTAGCTAAAAATTTCCACATATCAAGGAAAACACACATGAAACTGTGTGGTACAATACTTTACACTGATTTTTTTTTCCACAGGATTATTACAAATATTTTAGACAGAATTAGTCTAGCCTTCCCACACAAATTATAAGTGAAAGCAAAACACAACTGAATGACCAAAATTTCAGAAGCTCACTGGAAGTCTGACCAACCTCCAGATATGCACAAACTTCTCAAATAAAAAGTTAGACAATACTTTAAAATAAAAAGAAAAATTCACAAAAGGACTGGAACTTTTTTCCCCCATCAAATTATTCCACATGATTTTTTCTGATGTTATTTCTACATCAAATTGTAACTACACAGAGATGACTGTTAGACAAAGACAAGTTTCAAGGCCACAGTTATGGAAAATGTTTTAATTTTGTCAGTGACAAAACCCTTTGCATCAAAACACTGAGTTCTGTTGTATAATTTCTTACACACTGAAGAGCAACAAGATCTCCTGCCATATCTGCTCCCATATAAAAAATGTAAAATTATCCAGAAAAAACAGAGAATAAGTAACTCAGCTGAGGACAGTAACTCAGCCCACCAAATTTTTATTAATATTTTCACCTGCTGATCTTTCACCTGCATCCTTGCTCACATCACCTAATCTGGTTTTATACATAAGGAAGTTTTTTAATGCATTTGGCAACAGATTATGTCAACAGCATTTGGAAATAGACAACATAATATGCTACCACCAACCCCTGAGCCCTGGCAGGACTTCCAACCACAACAGCAAGAGAAGTATTTTTCAGTATCTTGAGGTTAAGTTAGAAAGATAAACATCACATAGTAAGCCTAGGTCATACAAATATTTAAATCCCTCTTTGTTTGTCACTCTTCACAAGCACATGGTAATATCACTAAACAAATAGCAGGAAACCAATGGAGAATTCCTTTCAAAATCTCAGGGTATATGGTGGCAGAACTAAGGATTATAATTTCAATTCCCTTCTTGGAACAACACAAACACACTTATTAAAAACAATCATATATTTAGTAATTTAGAACTTAAAATATATTTGTTGTTTCTTTATTCAATTTCAGTTAAATTAATTTCATAACCTGGTCTTTTATTTTACCTGCTAGAAAAACAAAATGCAACCTGAACCCAGCATGGGAAGAAACACTCAGCTGGGCACCATTTAGCTGTGCATTACACAAGTTATTTTAATTATCTCCTAGTAAGTATCATGTACTAACTTACATGCAACACTTCACCCACTAATATCAAGGCAATTTGCTAATTTATTACTAAATATCAACTTCTTTTTCATTAAATTCCATTTATCTGTGTTAAAGTCCATTCAGAACTAACCTTTTAGCTGAATTCAGGTAAATCCATAGAGAAATTCTGTGAGATAAAGGCCAAAATGCAGTTCACAGTGCACCTATTTTTGAGTTGTAGGCAAAAAATTTAGCAAGGTCAAACAATGAAGCACTGTCAGAGGGGATTTGTTCCTAATACACCCAGTACAACAATTCTGAAGATTTTACCTTGGTTTTCTTTCAGAAGTGGTATTTTAATTTATTTCTTTGTTATGGCAGACAGTGAGTATGATGAGTTACACGCTGCTCACAGTACAGGATTTCATAGCCTACTGAACAGGCAAGGACATAAATAGACACCTAAAGTTTAGAATGTGCACGAGTGTCTCACAGAACTGGAGACAAAGGCCCTGCAAATTTAATTTTTTTATCATAGAATTGTGTAGCTTCAATCAGCTCTCTATTTCTCCATGGCTCATATCTATTGCAGATAAATAATAATCCCCGCTTAATCTCAAAACCAGATAATGAATTAGTTGCTATCAGCAAAGTGCATTGCAAATATTACACACTACAAAAGTTAGGGACTTATTTCCCTTTCCACAAACTCAGTTGATGTCCCACTGAACAAACATACAAAATTTCAGGGTTGTATTAAAAGACAACATAAGAGGGCAAAACTGCCCTCTTAGAAAAATGGTATCTGGTTAGGAATGGATGACAAGAGTGGAACATGAGATGTGCACAAGATTACATGAGAAATTTCCATCTCCCCATCATAATTCTTCTAGTCTAGTTATACATTTACACACCTTACTATACACAGATGTACTGTTGTTAATATGAGATGTTGAGATGAGGTAAGAAAAGTCAAACCACTTCAGCAAAGACTCAAACTCTATCTATAATTCATATATTTGTGGAGAAAATTTGTTTTCATAACTGCATGACTTCAGGGGAGATTGCAAGCTGTCTTTTTTTTCCCCAGTTTCCAGGGTTATTTTCATTTGGTAGCATCTCATTTGTACTATTTATTACAGAAGTCACACACTTTCCATCTGGTTATTACTACAGAAGAACAGGATCCCTCAAAACAATGGCAGAGTGCACACAGGCAAAAGTAGTTTTCTATTTAAGAATATGGGGGGGGTTTAAAAGGAGAAAAGAAAGGTCTCTGTGTACAAACAAGTACCAAAACTCCAATTTATTATTCCTATGTGTAAATTGAACTAAAGAATCTGGGAGGGGAGAAAAACACAAATAGCAGACAAACCTTTGCAATCCCCATTTTAAAGCAGGCAAATAAAGGACTTGTCATTTCTCTTTCCTTTCTTAGCTCTGACCAGTATGTTTCAAGTTTTTGCCTCCCACATATTTATGTTACAGTCTTGATGTTTCACTCTTTTTGATGTATGTAGAGCTGGGAACACACATTGGGGCATAAAATGACCCCTTTTGCAACCTCATCATCACTTTTTGTCCCCCTTCATCCCCTCACTGGCACTCATTTTTTATTAGTCTGAAACATGAACTGAGATCTGTGCAGAAGACACTGCATGTGTGAAGCATTTAATGTATAGCCAATAATGTATATCTTCCCCCAAAATGGATTTCTACATGTTTGCAATGAGTTCCCCTCATTTTGGGTACTGAAACATATTTTCTTCTGAATTCACTAATGAGCTTTTATTCCACTCCTGAAGGACAAAAGGAAAAATCCTCATTTCATCCACCCCAAAAGCCATCCATAATTATTTCCATTACAAGTAGCTGATATCCAGAGGCTACACCCTGCTTGCCCTCCAGAATGCACAGAGGCAGAGCAGAGGGATGGATGGCAAGAATTTCCTGCCTGCTGCCCAGGCCAGGGGAAAGCTCAGGATCCCGGGCCAGGAGGAGCAGCAGTGGCCCCGTGCTGGCTCTGGGCACGCACTGGCTGCCAGATGGCTCGGGAGAGCAGCCACAGAGCCTCTCTGCAGCCCAGGCACAGGAGCTGCCCCAGCAGCACTGACACTCAGACCAGGAGGTATTTTTGTCAAGTACTGTGATGTAATCAGGAACCCCTTAGTTTACAGACAGTAAAACAGAACCTTGAATATCTCTGCTATTTCTATCCTGTTACAAAAGTATGCAATCCTTTACCTTGGGTACAATATGTTTCAGACTATCAGACTAGACTTCAATATTTCAGACTAGATCAGATCAGATCAGGGTAGTACTTCAAGGCAAAATGTAAATTTTGGTTTAGTTGTTGAATCACAAAATGGAAAATGAATTCCGATTATCAGAAATCTTTCCTTTGCCCTGAAGTGTCTGTTTTAAAATTATTATTTTCCTGTACTTATTCTGTAAATTGTATCAATTTGGAACTGAAAAGGTGATTTTGAATTTTAAAATCAATAGGTTTGAAAAGTAATGCAAGAAAATTTCACTATTTGTTTTCTTTCTAATTGCAGCTGTAATGGCTTGTCAAGCTCAGCCTGTAGTGAGAAGTAGAAAATTTCATCCCATTGAAATAGGATTCTTTGAAAAATTATTATTGATAAACTAATTTCTTGCACTAATTATATTATTATATATCTCAATTATTATTACATTTCTATATAATATCTATAGATTATTATATATCTCAAAGTCAGTATTTTCAGATGATCTAAAATAGGAATAAGCCTTTTTGGAATACTGCTGTCAGAAGCAGGATGGATGTTAGTGTCTCCAATACAACAGAAATTTAAAAGACCCATGAAGACAATTACCTGAGATCACAGGGCATGACTGCATTCCAGGGGCCTGAATATAAACCATCATTCTCTCTCCATCGTTTGCACTGGCCCACAAGGTCTACCAAAACTGAGAGAAGCATCTAAATCAGTCCCAACTCTTTGGCACTTAAGCACAAAAATGGCACAAAACTGTTACTTGGAGACCTGAATGCAGTCCTAACACAACACACAGAGAAACCAAAATAACACATCAGTGAAACGGTGGCTGATCAAAATCTCTGCAGAGGAAGCCAGCAACTGAGGAGAGCAAAGAAAGGGAGCACTGGGCAAGAGGCAGTCACAGGCTGGAGAGGAAATTCCCAAGGCACATTGTGGAGATGTTTGCGCAGCTCACAGAGACTCAGCTGCTGCTGGGGCCACCTGGGTGACACCCCCTGGACTCTGCCAGTGAGGGGATGCAAAACTATATTCCTTGGAAGTGATCTGTGCTCTTAGTTTGAGCTTGAAACTGCCACAGTTAAAATGAAATCTAACCTGGAAGAGATGATGGCTACAACATGAAATGGTTTGGGCTTCATTTCTGAGCTCCTCATGACTAAATTTATGTGTCTGTGAGCTTTTGTAAAAAATGGAGATGTGCAACTGTACCAACTTCATGCTATAACTGCACATGTGGCACATTCTATGGCATTTAGGGCTCATTAAATTCTGAATCTTGTGTCATCTGCCCTTGGCTTAAAATAGTTTTGTGTGAGCCTTTTGTCTCTGACTTTCTCTTTAACAGAAGTTGTTTCTGTCAGTCTCTTAGTTCCCTTTATTTTCTTTACCACATCAGTTCCACAGCAATACCATAGGCTCAGATTACAGCTTTAATCCTCCACAGTTTAACTATCTTCATGTTTACTCAGAGGAAAGCAAAGAGAACTGAACAGTTTACAGAAACCCGCTATGACCAAGTCATAATTAAAATCATTTCAGATCACCTTTTTTTAAAAAAAAGTACTTTTCCCAATTAAATTAAATTTTTCAATAAGGGTTCCACTCAGTTTTCTAATGCATATAAAACTCTAGTTGTAACAGAAATGTTTACTATACAAAGTCTAGGAACTGCAGGAAGGAACTGTTGTAACAGTTAGGAGGAAACTACCAAGATGCTCAGAGGAATGAGCATCCCTCCTACAAGTAAAAGTTGAGCAAATTAGGATTGTTCAGCCTGTAAAAGAGAAGGCCTGGGGTGACCTAACTGCAGCTCTCCAGTACCTGAAGGGAGTAGGACAGAAAAGATGAGGTGAGACTTTTTACAAGAGTAGTGACAGGACAAGCTGAAATGACTTCCCACTGTCGGAGAGGAGGGTTGGATTAGGTGTTAGGTAGCAGCCCTTCCCTGTGGGGGTGCTGAGGCCCTGGCACAGGTTCCCAGAGAAGCTCTGGCTGCCCCATCCCTGGGAGTGTCCAAGGCCAAGCTGGGACAGTGGAAGGTGTCCCTGCCCATGGCAGGGTGTCTGGAACTAGATGATTTTGGGGTCTCTTCCAACAAAACCCATGCTATAATTCTGTGATTTATTTTTTTCAATGCAACATCTCTAACATCACTAAAGAACTGACAGAACAGAATCTGATATATCTCAAGTTTCTGTGACACAAAATGTTTCTTTTTATAAATCAAGAGACTTATCACAATAGCAATATTACATTGCCAAAGAAGTTTCCATTTAATTTAAAGCATGATCAAAATTCAGACACTTAGTGAAATCAAGAAATATCACATCACTGCTGTCTGCTTTCAATAGCTGTTTGAAGTTATTGGAAGGGAAAAAAGAGACTGTCTTATTACAGGTTGGTGGTACAGATTTTATGACAAATTTCTTCCCTGCTGTAAAGACTTTATGACTGAAAAGGTACAGTGCTTTATAAAATGAAGCATCTTTTTCCATGATAATAACTGTTAAGTTTTTCCTCAGTGCTCATATGCCTCCAGCTTATTTTGTAATGATATAACACCTGCAATGGATTAAATTTGCACTGTAACTGTAGCAGAGAGCGTAAGAAATGTCACTTCTCATTAGCTTGCATATAAATCTGCCTTTTTTGGTAAGCAGTATCAAAGAAAGACCACTGAACCGCTAGAAACTCAAAGCATATGTTGCTCATGCAAAAAGGACACTCAGCAATATGAGCTTTTCCATGCTGTTCTCTTTCAGGATTGGGAGAATGTTTTTGGAAAGAAAAGGAAATACACAAAAATGCATTACCATCAAGTTGTAGTAGATTTTTATAATTGCTTGCTGACACAGCTGAATAGTCATAAAATATCAGAGAGTAAATGAGTTAATAATGTAAAGCAGTAATTAGGATTTTGTGCATGCTTATGCTATTTACATATTTTAATGCTTTGATATTAACATGTCAACTTTAATAGCATGTAAATGAATTCCCATGTGTGAGATTTATTCTCTTCAGCATTAGACATGTATTTGTTGAAGCAACTGTAAATTTCTTTATTTGTCTTTTTAGAAAGACTTTCCAGGATCTTACACAAAATGTTTTCCCTGCAATGCCCTGTCCAGATTGATTAAAGAATTTTATAGCTCTAACACATAGAACAACCCCAGCTACCAGCTCTACATATCACAGTGCTATAAAAATGCATACACACTTCTTTGTGCCTGAAGTTCCTCAACAATATAAATAAAAAGAGATTATTCAACTCCATGGTATCTCTGCCTGTCTCTAGGTAGTGCTGATGCTCACTGACAATGTGATGTAACACAGTTAAGCTGAGAAGTGTGAAAACACTCAGCAAAACAGCAATGCCTCAAAAGACAATGGCAAAGGTATTTTAGAAGAATGGGGATTAAGCATAAACATGCCTTTCAATTTTTGTTTCACATTTCATTGTGTTCCTGATCAATCTTTTTCTGTTGAGTACATTTCTGGAAAGTTTTCAACTTTCAGATGACCAACAATTAAAAACAAACAGTTGGAAAACAAAGGTATGGTGTGATTAAGAAAAAAGTACAGCCTACCATCAGTTATTGCTTTACAGTGCACTGCAATTTAGTTCTGGGTGTACTGCAGATCCTGCATAATACAGCCAGAGTTGCCTGGCAACAAACAGGAACTATATCAGAAAGGAGCAAAGGTGTGAATGAATAAACAGAAGTGACAGGGACATGTGAAAATGCTCAGTAAAACCATGTTCAGTGCTAGAATGTCTAACCAGGTTTTCACAACATTTCAAGGGGAACACTGAATCAAATCCTTCCCACCATTAAAGTAAGATTCATGCACATACACTTGAACTAGATCTGAAAAATACAAGCAGAATATAAAATATGGAGAAAAGGCAAATTAATATCTTCTCATCACTTTAGATACTAGGATGTATACATCCACAGATTAAATACCCAACACTAACCTGATTAGGTGAAGTAGAATTGATCAAAACTCTGGCATGATTCTAGGTGTTCATCAGGCATCCATTTTTGTGCTAAACTCCTGGAAACCCAAGCACTCACACACAGAATTTGAAAAACCACTGATCATTATTTGCACTTTTTTTTCCATTCTGGAACTCCTAGGCTGAGACACAGAGCTGTTTTGGTTCTCTGTAATTTATTTATTTGCAAGAGTCTTTGGTTATAACCAACAGCCATTTTGACATACAAGGTCCATGATGTAAAACTGCACTTCACACTGAAAAGTTAGTACTATGCAGAAGTATTTTAGCCATTTTACAGCACCACAATATTTTATTGTGAAAGCAACCCCACTTAAATATGAATACATAATTGGAATAAAATAGATAGTTAGATATGAGAAAATCCTGAAGATCCAAACAATGTTGATATCTCTGAAGAGTGTTTTGAAAAGGAACATATTTCATTGTAAAAAATTGCAAAATTATAGTTTGATGTATTGAATATACGTGGTCAAACCCTTCATCTGGCATATTTCAGAGAAGCTCCCATCATCCAGGAGAGCCAAGATATTTTATCACAACTAAGGATCTTACTGTTTTTCACAAAATGATGCTGAAACACCCAGCTAAATCTAAGTCGACCTTTTTCTTCTCTATAGGTAAGACAATGTGATCAAGCAGAGATTGATTAGTCAGAATTACATTGACGTAATGTTGGGGCAGAAAGTTGCATGAGGTCATCTTCCTGAACAGATGGTCTGGAGATATTGGTTTTAACTAGCACATGGTTGAGTAAATAATGTTTAAGTTTTCTTTGAGAGCCTGGGGAGTGAACCAGATAGAGTTGAGTGAAATACCTGTGCCTCCTGCCCACATCATCTGCTACTCCCAGGGTTTTCATTTCCTGCACTGTTTGTGCTTTATCACACGGCTCACTGGTCAGGCAGTCTGTGCCCTTGGTTCAAAAAAGCTTTTATTGGAACATTGAGAGAAATGTGCACTTAGTTTCAATTTGTCATTTCTTTTGAAACATAGGTTGTTCCTTACAGGCAAAATCAGACAATAGACATAAGTGTGTGGATGAACAGCATTTTTTCAGTCAGCATAACCAATTTCATATGTAGAAATAAATGACAATACAATAAAAATCTACATAATCCGTTGCATGAACAATTTTGTTTCTGTTGTGATTGATGCACGTGTGAACACACAAATTTGTTAATTCTGATGTTTGTGCAACATAGATATGTCTAGTCATATTTGTTTACAATCTCAAATGGACTGGTTCTTTTATTGCATTATTTGTTTTCTTTATCTTTGTTTAGAGTAAATTAAGAGTGGTTGATAATAAAGCTCAGAAGATTTCTCTGATGCTTTTTAATTCTTTGAACAGGAACATCTATCTAAACAGCATCAACATTACTGGCTTTTTGAAAAACATCTGACTAGTGTGTGCTCTATTACGCTTGGTTTTCATTATAAAATTTGTGGGATTGTCATTGTTATAATATTCAAATGGTCATTTGATAATGAAAGATGGTATATTAAAGATAAAAATACAGCACAAAATCCAAAACCAGGGTAATGATTTACAGACAAATTAATATGTACAATTAAGATTGACTAAAAATTAGTTTCTATTTTGTTGCATTACATAACATACTAGTATCTTTAAATGACCTTCAAATGCTACTGATTCATGACTACAAATTATTATTCTGGGTAAACACTAAGTATAAACAAATATGCTACAGAAAAGTTAAATAATAAAATATGCTTGTGCAAGTGACGATCTGATATGGCAACAATATTTAAAATAAACTGCCTGCATTGCCTGTGTGAAAGAGGCACTCAAATGTGTAGGTCAGCTGCTTATTCAGCTAACTCTTATGAAACATTTCCTGCTCCTTTCACCTTCTCTCTCTAAAACCTGTTGACTGCTAGCAGAGCCTCCACATTTCTATTTTTCTGGTGTTTATAAAAAAGGCTAAAAAGAAAACAATAAAAGAAAAAAAAAACCAGTAAACACTGGCATTCTGATTTATTTCATTTAAGCCAACCTTTGAGCTAAGGAAGAGAGTATTCTCATATTCCAAGAAAAGAAAAATATACACAAGCCTAGCAGCACTGCCAGTACAACTTCCTAAATTACTAATGGATCTGCCCCAAAGAACAAAAACCCCATTCTCCAACTAGGCTTCTGTAAAGTAGCAAAAGGATGTAAAAGGGGAGGAGCAAGGGATATAGGTAATGTTTTATGTACCAGTGACAGAAGATTCAGCTGGGAGGAAAAAAACCAAAACAAAGCAAAACAAAAACAAACAAACAAAAAAAACCCACAAAAAACCCCACACCAACAAAAACAAACAAAAAAGCCCTACTTCTAAATTTCACCCCATCTTCCTCACAACAGCTCAGGATATCATGATCTGGAGTGACTCATCACAGAAACTTCCAGCTTCCTCCAGTTTTGTCCAGAGGTTTCAATAAAAGGATGAACTTGTTTTGCGATGGTGTTTATGGAAAACTTGTGATCAAAAATTTACTTTAATAAACCCACTTACAGCACACATAAAACTATGCAGTTTGCAATAACCCACTTTCACCCGGGGCACCAGAAGCTGTAAGGTTATTATTAATATTATTGCAGACAAGTGTTTTTCTCATGTTTTATGACTATAATGTCATTCCTATTTGACTTCACTGACACTACTCATGGCAGAATTGCTTATGACATAATTATGGAAATACAAAGCTTATTATTGCATAATAGCCTTACAAATCTCACGCATGCATCATTATGCAAATTCAAATAGTGGAGCAAATTTTGTTGATATCAGTATGTCCATACAAGAATAAGCTAAACAAATGAAATAAAGTCCAACTAGTAGTTTGGTGGGCAATCTTAAATAAAAGGAAATGCTCAAGGGAGGAAAGAATTCTTAAAAGTTACAGCAAAAATCTCACATAACTTCAGGAGAAGTAAAGATTTCTTTTCAGTTAATCCAAAGACACTATATTCTAGAAGTGATTAATACATATACCAAATTTTAAGTTCTCTAAAGCTGCATGTCAGATAATTTAATTTAACTGAGATTTAGGAATCTGAGCTTAGCTGGTTTTTTTTTTTTTTTCAGTTACCCCAAAGTTTAACAGAGAGAGGAACAGGGCGAAAGAGAACAAAAGAAAGACCTCCAGAGTAAAGCATGCTACTGGAGCTCTTTATGCTAAGGTGATGTTATTTGCCTTCTGCAATACTTACATCTTTCCCATGACTACAGGCAGAACATATAGCCTGGATAAATAAAGAACTTCTAAAATGTGCTATGACCTAAATCCCAGCCTATATACTTGCATACATATGACAGAGCAATCCACATATCCTGTCCTAATTCCAAGAACCAGGCATCTTCTTGCTCAGACTGGGCAAATCTCTGTCATATCTTCCACGTGTCTTTATTTGGTAGAGAAATCTCTTGTAGTTTCTGGTGGACTATGTTAACTCAAGCAACAGTGGTAAATTTAAACCTCTCTATAAGGAAACTGAATTTTGAAATGGAGGAGAACCTCAATCCATCCAACTTCCACCAGTCTGATGACATTTCCAGCGATAGATGCCCAGACCCTGGCTAGGGATTGCAGATCAAGAGCAAGAGCTTGCGAAGGACAGCGCAAGGGAATTCCTGCAACTCCAGCCAGTAGGTCAGCTTCATCAGGAGTCCAGCTTCAATGATTATGCAAATTCACATGGCACAGGGAATAAAGGAGCTAGAGACATGCACACACCGGCAGGGCAGGGGTCTTACTGGCACCCAGAGCCAGCCACATCAAGCAGTGCAGGGCAGGTGGCACACTGGGGGAAGGGATGCCAGCCAGGGCACTAAGAGGTGCACCTGGGAGAACCCCATGCAGTTCAACAAGGGTCCTGCACCTGGGATCAGGCAACACCAGGTACAGGCAGGGCAGAGAAAGGATTGGGAGCAGCCCTGAGGAGAAGGAGGTGTAGGAGTACAAAAAGCTCAGCAGGACCTGGCAGCATGTGCTTGCAGCCCAGAAGTCATTACTTTTCCTTCTCTTGGCTGGCTGGCACAATCGATGCATTAAACTCCTTGCCTAGAAACCAGAGTTTGTCTTGTCCAAAATTGCTTTAACACTAAAAAGCTGCACTAGACTACATTTTCTACAACCTGTTGTATCTGTTAATTCCACCAGCTAGAGCAATGCCAATGTTGAAAGCCTGTAAGGGCTTAATCAGTAGTTTTCTACACTCCTGCAAAGCAATTTAGATGATTCAGACAGCACTAGTGTTTCACCATTGCTGAAGCCAGTGGTATTGCATTGGCTGCACAAATTTTGCAAGAAATCTTGGCAGAGAGTTTGCTTTCAACATCCTCTAGAAGGTGACAAGGTTATTTGGTGTTATTTCTTTTTTTTTTCCATTTATTTCTTGCAATTATAGGAGATAATGTTATACACCTTTACAGTCTAATTCACTTCCAGTCCAATTCTTTGTCTGAAATTCTTTGATAGTGGTTTTCATTAGCCAAAAGTACTTTAAAAACACCCAGACGTATTTTATTTCTAGGACAAATATTTTTTTCAGTGTCAGGTGAGCTTTTTTCTGTACAGGGTAGCTTCATTTTAAATGAAGTTAACTGTAGAAAATCAGTGGTGGCTCCCTCTTAGGCCCTTTCATCTTGTACACAAATATTTAGGTGCAACCTGGAAGGGACATGATGTCCATGTTTTTCTACCTATGGTTCCTTCTACTGCAATTTTAAATATGGGGATGGGGGAAATACATCCAATAATAAAAAAGAACAAATAGGAGTAATTGCTATCTGATGTCTGCTTCTTCTTTCTGGCATTACATTTTCTCCTTCAAGTAGCAAACTAAATACTACAATTTTCAAGTAAACCTGTGTACAGTTGTTTACAGCATAATGGTGTAATATGCAGTGTCAGCTCTGCAGCTCAGCACTGACCTTTTTCCACTGCAGTCAGGACATGAAGGTGAAGACTATATTTAATATCTTTTAATAAGCATTAAAGATTCTCAGATGCTGGTATTTTTCTAGAAAGGATAAGAACAGAAGGATACTTTTCTTGTATTCTGTAGTTTAGGCTTCACTTCAGAGACAATCGAGTAACATGACACTGGTTGGCAAAAAGGAAGGATGCACTTGCAGACATACCTGAAATCACTTCACTCTATCCTTGATAGGAATGGTTGATACAACGTAAATATTGTCTTGAAAAAGCCTGGCATTAAGTGAATTTTTTCAATTTATACAAATTATATTGTGTGGTCTAAATCTTTTCCCTCTACATTAATTCACTGTCCAGACCTCTCCCTCACAAGTGGAATATCTAATGAAACATGATATAATTAAAAGAAAGAAGAACGCTTCCACCATCAGAGGAAAAAAATAAAAACAATCAGAACATGTTTCGTTCTTACTGCTGTGACTATAATGAGACAGCTAAGCACCAGTACCCCCACAGAAGCACAACTCCCAGACCTCTGGCACAAACGTAAACCCTTCCCCTACTTGTCCCTGTTTGCCAAAGTCCTTTCCTTAGAGGAGAGAGTGATGCAAAGACTCAGTGCTGGTCTGCCCTAGGCACGACTTCTCAGGAGCCGACACATTAAAAATATTCCACTGCTGTTGCAAATAGTTAGTAATTCATTAATAATCCATCTGGAGGTTGTTATTATTATTATTTATTGACTTCTCTACTGTGTAAGTAAAAATTACATTAGCTATTCATGCAATTGCACCTTTACTTTCCAATTCAGCATTTTTCCACATGCATCCTGGTATGACTATTATCTTTGCTACATTGCTCATCCTGCATTTGTCTCTCTTTTATGCAAATCTTAACTGTTCTTGGTTAGGCATGCAAATGAGGAGAGGATATATATTTTTTAATATAAGTAAATTAAATGTGGTGACTTTACCTGTCACAGCAAGCAGCCATAAACCTCAATTATGATACACTTAAGTTGAAAAATCTCTCCTGTCTTGTCAGGGGAAAACCCCATAGATTTCAACAGAGGTAGAACATCACTCAGAGGTCTGCATCTTATGTCACAAGTCATTCTATGAATTTCTATAGTTACTTTTTACTCACTTCCATATGATATATCTCCACTAGTACGACATATAATGAAACAAAGTGGGGAGTTTTATTTCTTTATCTTTCATAGCAAAATAGGGCATTATGAAAGTGATATACCATGCCCTTAAAAGCTCTATTCTTCTTAATTCTAGGTACATAAGTCATGTATGTCTTAATAAAAATAGTTTTACTAAAATTATTTTACTAAAAATAGATTATTGTGAAAACTTAACATTTGTCCATGCAGAAAACAATGAACCAAACATTTTGCAACATGAGTTTAAAATGTTGAAATTATTTTTAAATGTTTTTTTAATAAGTTTCTATTTGCTTTGTTAATTATTGATCATGGATGGGTACTTTTTATTTTCTATTAAGAGCATTTGTAGATGCATTTTTAATCGTGCATAGCAATGAGGACAAAAGGAAAGAATGATCCTTCACAAATTAATAATTTTTATTTTGCCATTGTTCCTTTAGGTGAAAAAAATATTTGTGCATATTATCACAAGTAACTGAAATCAAGAGACAAAGTGAAGAAGGGAATATCTAGAGCTCTAATAAGCAGGGACACTTCTCTCTGACCTGTGTGAAATCCTGACATTCTCAGTGAGACTACTGTCAGACTATAAAGTGAATAATCTCTTTTGTGAAAGAAAGGAAAATAAAGTCTTGTCTGGAATATTATCTATAATACTGATCCTGACCTTTGTTTAAAAAGTTGAACTTCAGATAGAAAAGTGTCAGAAAGGGCATTAGACTGAGAAGGTGAATGGAGAGCTTGAAAGAGGTTAATAAAGGAACTCGTCTTGCTCACTCCAGCAAAATTAAGGCTGAGGGGAAATTTTTGAGTCTCTCTACATATGAGGGGAGAAAAGCATCACTGAGAAGAGCACTCTAAGTTAATGAATAATGGTGCCAAAGGGCCAAATGCAAGCAAAGACATTGCGAATAAATTCAAGCCAAAAATTAGAAAAGGGCTTTTCAATAATTGAAGCAGAGAGAAAGCCAATTGCAACATTGCCTGATGTTGTGCCCTACTCATCACACACAGCCAGGAATGAATGTTACCTGGGCAAGGCCCTACACAAATAATGTAAGCTAAATCAAAGGGCTCAACTCAAGGAAACCTTTATAAACCAACTCCTTCTCCTCTTTGCAAATCAAGTTGCAAAACATTCAGGTAATTCTAGCATTTCACTAGATCAAACTTCTCATTCCTACCTCACCTTGGAGCTCCCCTTCCTCCTTGGCCTCTTTCCTGGGGAACAGATATTTCCACCCACCGGCAGCAGCTCCACTGCCATGTGCAACAGGCAGAATGATCTCACCCAACTCCCTCCAGCAGCAATCCAGAAGCCTTTTCTACACTCAGCCCAGCACTCTCAATTCAGTAATGCTGCAGGGCTGCAAATCTACCTCTTCATAAAGCCAAGTAAAAGCAAGCAGAGTTCATTTGCACAGGCTCCTCACAAAAGCAGCATCTTGCCAGTTGGGAACTACAGCCTCACAGACACAACTTCACTCAAAAACATTTGCCATCACATCCCTGCTGGAGGATCTTTCCAGTTTAATTTCAACTTCAACCTGAAAAATTCTATCTAAAAGAAGCTGACAAAGCAGGCAGTCTTTTTTGGATTTGGAGGGGTTTGAGCAGTGCAAACGGCAAGTCTTTCACAGCCTCTCATTCATCCTAACACATTTCTGTACATTTCTTTCTGTGTAAAATTGGATTATAACTTTCTTTGGCCTTTGTCCCTGTTGATAGCCATTACTGTTGGTGATTTGTGATGAAAATCTGCAGGTATAGAAGTCTGTAAATACATTTTAAAAATAGAGCAAAAGGTTGAGTGTATATAATATTATCCTATGACTCCTGATTAAGAGAATATATAGATACTGTGTTTATCAGTAAAAACTCAGTGACACTTAAATCTATTAGTCTATCAGAAAGTCTCCCAAAACATGCTATGGAAATTCCATCAATTTGAAAGTGAACTTTGCTTGATGCAGTGACCGCTATTTTGGAAGGACATTGGCAAACTTGCTACAGTACATCTTTGCTCATAAACAGCACAAGCTTAGTTGTTCTCCAGCAAAAACATCCTGAATTAGAACCAAAAGCACCATTCCACACAAGGATGAACTCAGAATCTTTTGAAAAGAGACACCTATGTAGGAGAATTGTCTCCTAGTCTCTTACACAGAATGTAAGACTGTTTGCAAGGCCCTTCCTAAGATATGGGGGACTTTATTGAAGTGAATTGAATACATTTCCAATACTTCAGATGAGTGTCCTACCCCATGGCTCTCTTCTAATCCTTTAATAAACAGTGAAAATGAAGTGTTGAAATTTATTTCAGGGGAACACTGATTGACTTGTAGCTCAGTGGTTTTCCTTTCTATCAAAGTTTGCACTTTCCAGATGTACAGACATTTTCTTCATAGTGTTATATCAGGACAGTCTAGATTATTAAACACTGGCTACCTTCATCCCTCATCTCCCGCTACTAAAAAAAGATTTGCATCTTAAATGTTAATTATGCATTTGCAGGCAGTCTAAATGACTCAGGGGACTGAAATCTGACTCTAGCTTTTCATCAGCAGGTCATCAGTTCAGACCTGACTCAGATCAGCAGTGGCTGGAAGCTTCAACAATTCAACAGCTGTTTAGATGACCTATATGAAAGAATATAATATTATATTATATGCATCTTAGGGTAGAAAAGAATTCACATCTTAAAAGTCAGGTTCAGAACTGACATTAATTGGGATCCATGCTCTCAGACACTAAGAGGACAGCAGGCCTGGAAACTGAGCTCTCCTGTCTCTGCAATCTCCTCCACATTAAGGATGGAAAACTTGATGATGGAACAGAAAGTGATTCCTTTTTTTTTGTTTTTGGTATTTTTGTATGGCTTCTGCCATTCTTTCTCCTGGTTCAACAGAGCAAGGGATTCCTCAGTCAACTGTTCATTGATACACTTAGTTTCAAAATTGGGAGTCAGCATTGTAACAGGCTCCAGATAATTATTCTGTGCTTGATAACTGCCTCTTTGTGTGCAGAGCATAGGCATCAAGAAATCATCCTTATGAGGCTTCTTCAGAAAAAAAATACAGAACCAGAGATACATCAGTCTCAACACATTGAAGTGTGATAGCAACACTTCAATCTTCCCTATTCATAGGTTTTCTAGTAATTAGATTATAAATCCGTACATTTATGTTCACTGCCCCAGCATAACCTATAGGGAGTTGTCAGAATGGAAAAGCACTAGAACCCTTTTCTTGGGCTTATGTCAAATTTCAACACTTCTGTGGATAAAACAAAATTACAATCCAGACATTTATTTGCTAGTCATAATAAAAGTAAGCAGTATTCTTTTGTATTTGAAATTCTGCCCTTGAGTAGTGTGAAGAGCCAAAAGACAACTCTTATGGATTTCTTCCACTCCCTGGGGGTGGAATCTTTCCATTGGTGTACAAATGGACAAGCTCACACCCCCAGAGCTGCAGAGGCAGCCAAGGAGGGGAGATCACTGGTAAGGCAGAAAAGTGTTTTGCTCTGCTTTATCAATTCTCAGCTTGACTGAGACTCCTCTAACTTGTGCTGAGAGCAGAACAACCATAGATTCAGCATAAAGTCAATAATTCCTTCAAGAGAAGTTCGTATCCCTGGTTTGCGTAGATCTTGTAACCTCAGAAACTCAGGATCTGCATTTATGATTCTGCCTCTGCAAATCACTCTTATAAGTATAGTTCAATGTACAGTATTCAGTCCTGGGTTTGTAAGATACCAGTCATGAGAGTATGCACTATTTCTGGGAAAAAGGAAACAGCCCATCTGATGTGTCTGTGCATCCTGGGGTTTGTATAAACAGAGGACTTCTATGCACAATCACATACTCAGAACTACAGGTCCTATGTATATACAAAACATGCATTATCTTCAACATTATCTCTTTTTTTGTAACTTGGCATATTGGGCTCTCAACTTTTGTGAAATAATTATTAGAGTTTGGACTAAAACAAAGTCCAAACAAGTATACTTTCTGCTTTAAAGGTATTGTTAGGTTTTATGTTTTCAAAATATCATATGTGCATAACCTGATATAAGAATAAACTGTCCACAAAATTACTTTGAGTATTACATTGGATGAAATGTACTCTTAATTCTTCTGCTGGAAATTGTTAACAATATTTAAATATCTAATAAAATCAGTTTCACCAAAAACATACTGAAGATAATAATGTGCACATCAGTCCTTAATCTGAGTGCACAAAACATTTAATGACCCACAGAATTTGTAAGGAAAAAATTATCCTTGCAATTACTGATTGAATACAATTCACCACATTTTCTCATGCTTTTACTATGTGTATGGACAAGCTGCATGTTGGAAAATATCCCTTGTGAGTTCCTGTAGCTCTAATATGAAACCACTGTAGCTTCTATTAATAATTTTGCACTGTCACCCAGTATTTGAGCACAATAACTAATTTTGTTTCTGTAAACCAGTGCATCCATAAGCCCTGGAACCTGGTGCTCAATGATAATTTTTGAAGGCCAGGTTTTTCAGAACCCGGTAGGAAACTGAAGGAAATTAGGTCTTGGAGCTCAGCTACCTTCATTGGGGAGGCAATTACCTCGTAGAAAGTGGAAGCAAGACCCAGGAAACCAAACCTTGTCATCAGAAGTGAATCACTAAAGATAGTGACAGTTAATCATCAGAGATTTTCTTCTGTTTAATTTCTTTTCTGAGAGGCTGACAGTGTGAGGTTACATTCATTTAAATATACACAGATCTTGCCCATTTATACTTTCAAGTCAGGGAGAAACTGAGGGAAGTGAATGATAAGCAGTCTTTAACCTAGGGAAGAAAAGCAAGCACGTCCATACTAAATTAAAACACCCCATTCTCTTGTTGTTTGAGCACTTCACTACTTTGACTTGTCTCCAGTTACAAAGCCCTTTGCCCAGAGAAAATTGGAAAATTATGTAGTTCTGGTAGATGTGCAGCCAAGTGGAATTGGCAGAATGGAACACAAAATGGGACTGTACAGTGGGCAGGATGTCAGTGCAAGAGCACCTCCTTCTAAACAACTCCTCAGGAAGCTCCTCAGTCTCACACATACTCCACAAATGATGGATTTTATCCCACGTATGGCGTACCTGCCTCCAGGCCCAGGCAGTCAGGACTCTGCTTGCATTAAATGTTGAGCCCCTGTCCCTTTGGAACATTGCGAATTTAGAAAAAAAGTGGTTACTCTTCCTGCCAGAAGTCGGAAAGGTTTTTGTTTAGTTAAATTCACAGTTTCAGCAAATACATTGACATATCACACAAAATAGGATGGTTACAACAGATTATAAAAACGTTTACTAAATATGTGTTTAACTTCAGGGTTGGAAGCTTTGTTCTTGTTTTTAAATCTAGCAAACATCAGCTGGCAAACAAATTGCATGTCTTAGAGCTTCTTCAGAGAAAAGCTGTTCAAGGTTTGATATTTTTGAACTCTGCAAGGCTCTCAGCTATTAGCAACAAAAATAACAGGAGTCAGAAAGTATCTATCTTTCTTTCTATTATTGTCATAAGTTAAAAATGGAGGCATTTGGGTTTGTTAGTAGAAGGATTCACAGCCTAGCAATTAACAAAAACTATCCCATATTATGGGATATGGAACATAAATAGACTCTAGTTGCTTCATAAAAACTAAATTTAATATAGAAACACTCAATGTGAAAGCTTGCCTTGACACTTGTTCTGAGAGCCCCTGTATGAGACAGAAAGAAAAGCAGCACTATAGAGGAAAATAGAGCTTTCCCTGCTATTTTAAACAGAAGAGGACCTGATTCTTCAGTGTGCTTTTTAAAACAGTAGTACCACCACCACCATTTGGTCCTTGACACAGGATCAGGCCCTTTATCTGAATTTCTGCATACTTAGGTTTCATAAACTGCTCTCATTTTTATTCATTTTTCCTACCTGCTTTCCACCCTGTATCCAAGCCATCTTGCATATCAAGTCAATAATCTGGCTTCTAACTTAAATCTCTTTTAATACTCCTTCAAAACTATTTGTTCTTCAAAAATCTGTAATGCCTTTATATGACAGAGACCCTAGTAATTTTTGACAAATTGTCAGAAATATAAAAGTTATGTTTCCGATGTTTGATCCTTTCCAGCTTTGATCTCCCCAGTAGCTGCTTTTATGTTGACATTCTACCTGTGCAAAAGAATTAACAACAAAAATACTTAATACTACCTCATTGTTAGCAAAACTTTAAAAAGTGAACAGCACTGGATATTGAACAACAGAAGCTATGATGCTAACACTACACCGCAGTGAAACCTCTACAATCTCTTTTTCCCAAAAAAATTTATCTAGACAGCAAAGAAGAATCTCACTCAGCTGCACCAGAATCGACTGCACGGAGATTGGTCAAATCTCATATGTAAGTGGGTTTTTTATATGCTTCTGCTTTCATTTCCCTCCAATCTGAATAATATACTCACAGTACATTTTACTGACCCTCAGAATCATCCCCTTGATTGGCATTTGCTTGCATATATTCAAATTTTAATATCATGTGTAAATTACTGATGGGAAGGAGATTGAGCCAGTGCACAGGGAAAGAGGCAAGAGACACAAACTGAAAATTCTACTTTAAAAAATGTTTTTAAACTATGAACATAACCAAAAATGGAAATTCATTGTCCAGATTGTTTACAGATTCTTCCATATTTGATCTATTCAAAACTCCACCGGACACATACCCAAATACCTGCTTGAATCTCCCAAGGCCCCTTTCAACCTTAACTTCTCTCAAATTTTACTGGTGTATTTTCTATATTTCTAGGAATAATAGACACAGTAGTTAATACAGCAAGTACTGTGATTTTAGGAACTTGACATAGATGTAACTAACATAAAAACAGCCTTAGCGAACACAAAAAAGTATTAGGAGAACTTACTTGCATTAGAAAGTGTGTTAGTTGAAGTTAATATTTGACTGCCACTTGGGAAATTTGCTCTAGCTCACAAAATATAGTTCTATTCTACAAAAGAAGTGCAAGAAAAGCACAAATTCTATGTTCAGATATCAGATTCATTTACAGTAAATTCACGAATACAAGCCGCACGGAATATAAGCCGCACTGCTGGTGTGTTGGCAACATTGTTGCCTTTGTTAATAGATAAGCCGCACCCGGAATATTAGCCGCACTTTAGTTCGCCGCGAACTTTCACAAAATCGTCATTTAGTAACACAATTGCGGGATCGCCGGAGCTTACTGGCTTACTGCCGACCTCGGAAACATTGTTTCCAAGTGAAAAAAGACACACCCTTTATTTACAAGCCGAAAAAGACAGGAACAATAGTGTGGTCATTTTGCGAGCATTCCCAATGGATCCGTGTTGCCTTTAAACAGCCACTTAGCCACGCAGGCAGGCAGTTGAGCTCCGAGCGGAGCCACATCTCCGTGCTGGCACAGGAGCGGCCGTTGTAGCCCTCGCAGCCGGGCGGGGGAAGCGGCCGTTGTAGCCCTCGCAGCCCGTGGGGGGAAGCGGCCATTGTAGCCCTCGCAGCCTGCGGGGGGAGCGGCCGTTGTAGCCCTCGCAGCCGGGCGGGGGAAGCGGCCGTTGTAGCCCTCGCAGCCCGTGGGGGGAAGCGGCCGTTGTAGCCCTCGCAGCCCGTGGGGGGAAGCGGCCGTTGTAGCCCTCGCAGCCGGGCGGGGGAAGCGGCCGTTGTAGCCCTCGCAGCCGGGCGGGGGAAGCGGCCGTTGTAGCCCTCGCAGCCGGGCGGGGGAAGCGGCCGTTGTAGCCCTCGCAGCCCACGGGGGAAGCGGCCGTTGTAGCCCTCGCAGCCCACGGGGGAAGCGGCCGTTGTAGCCCTCACAGCCGGGCGGGGGGAGCGGCCGTTGTAGCCCTCTCCCTGCGAGCCGAGTGGCCGTTCTACCCCTCTCCCTGAGGGGAGAGAGGCTCCCCCAGCCCTCTCCCTGCGAGCCCAGCCAGCCCCGTAGCCGCACAAGACTGAAAACACTTTAAAAAGTACAGAGAAATATCACACACTTTTATCGAACTGCCGAGGTAACTCACCCCGATAACAACCCCCGCCCCTCAGTAACGCCGCCATCCACAGGCAGGCAATAAGCTGTTCTCTGATTGGTTCATCGTCGGAACAACGGGAAACCATGGATTTCAGACTGTTTTGGTTCGGGACTGGACCAGCATGATACTAGGTAAGGGCAGATATCACATTTTTGTCCATAGATTAGCCGCACCGGAATATTGGCCGCATTTCCGGGTTTCCACCAAAATTTTAGTCTTCTTGCTGCGGCTTGTATTCGTGAAATTACTGTAATTTATCAGTCACGCAAATCAGTATTTAAATTTCTTAAATAGTGAAAATACAGCTCTGGACCTGAGCAATAGTACAGTGCAAATTTGCTTCTTGCTGGTTTAATTGAGAGAGAAATACGCAGCACTTGCTAAATCGTTCTCCAGGATCAGCTCAGTCACCTCCCCCAGGTTCCTACACTTCCCAAAAGAAATTCCCATGCAGTGGCAGTCATCATTCTTCACCTCTCCCCTTAGACAGTCAGCAGCCACCCAGCACTAAAATATCTTCACTGTCTTTTGGATTTATTTGGCTGTGTTCAGACTGTTTGGTGCTGGAAACTATGTACTTTGTTTCCCTGCAATATTGCCTTCTGGCAAACATTCCCTCTAAACTGCAGAGCATTCTTGCCTTCCCTTCCATCTCTTTTCTCCAGATTGACCTAAAATCCATAGAAGTGACAAGAAAAAGTTTTGCACAGAACACAGAGCTAATAGAGCAGGCTGATAAACTTTGATCATCCATTTAAATGGAGCACCAAGGAACAAAGATATGGCTACTTCTCAAGACAAAGCAATTTTTCAAGAGTGAATTCCAAGCAGGTGGTAACTAAGCAACAGCTCACCTGTACAGGGACTTTGATCACTTGACAAAGCAGATCAGAGCAACACAAGGGAAAGAGGACTAGAGATTACAAGGTAAAAAAAGAGCCTTTTCTTGGCCTATCAGAGAGAAAGATGGAAAATAGTCTAAGAGATGCAGCAAAAAGGAGCCTGATGATTTGGAGAAGAGAGCAGCTGAAGAAAGGAGCTCATGACCACTTTAGTAACCATACTTTATACTTTAAACAGTTTGTTTTATTTCAATACCTCTGTGCTTCACCCAGTGATAACAGAAAATTTGGGGGAACAAAGAATTTCTTTCTCACTCCAGGCTTGAAAAAACAGATCTTTTTACCTATGGCTCAGGCAGTATCCATGTGAAAGAGACCTTGGCCAGTGAGGAAGAGAAAGATGGACATACAGAACTTCAAGGGAGTTGCAGGGATAAATAGCAGTAAAGCTGGGGAGAAAGCTGTTGAACCTTAGGGTGAAACCTCCTTCAGGATCAAGTAACTAGGGGCACATACTGAGCTAACAGGTAAGAAGAAAAAAGTATTAGGAAATTACACATAGAAATTAATGAATATATAGGAGATGAAAGGTAGATTGCAAAAATAGCATCTATAGCATATCAAGAACAACGGAGATGGGCAAATAAAGAACAAAGAGATGGCAGGTGGAAAGAACAATTATTTTCAAACACCTCACAAATCCATTGATTGTAAAGTTCAGTTTTATCTCTTGAGGCTGGCAATAAAATAAGTATATCTCATCATTATTCCTCCTCTATCTGCATATTGCAGAACTGTTCTGATGCTGCCTCCCATATGAATTGAAACTGCATTTGCCTTCAAAGGAAGTTGAAAACTTGTCATGAGGACAACATTAGATGAGTATTTATTTTTTGTTGGGAGCATCTGGACCAGCCTCAGACAGGAAATGAATGTGGGAAATAGGTAGACTGGTACTTTTTCTGAGGAACCTTAGTATCCTTTTCTAGTGCTTAAGGTCGCTCCACTCCTGAGGGAAAACAAGGAAGAACATTTTAATTAAAAATGAACAGCCACAAAACTTTATAAGCCATTTTTGAAATTTCATTATTCCAGCTAAAGAAGAAAGATTCTAAAATATTATTAACATCCCTTAAAATATTTATTAAGAGAGATTTAAATTAGCTGTCTGAGTCCAGCACTATTGTAGTGATTCCATTTCTTTGGTATATCCAAGGTAAGGACTAAAATAATATTAAAAAACAGCAAGAGCATTGATGATGAACTGAGTGTTAGAAGATCTGATTAACAGTTTATTTTCCTCAATGACTGGTAATTATTAGAGTTTTTCCTTGTTAAGTCCAGAGCCCACTCAAGATCCTGGGGATCCTGAGCTGTTGCTTTTTCTCTGTGAGTTAAATACAGCTGCAAATGACAATGATACAGCATAAAATGTCTTGTGAGTGGTGAGTACAATTAAAGATTTTCTCTCTGCATTTGTTTGAAGACTGACAGCTCAGCTGACAGGGCAGCCAAGTTTATGCAGTTTTCTGTAAGCTCATTGACAGTTTTCCCTGTGAAACTCTTTCTGGCTCCCTTCATCAGGTAAAATCCTGAACCTCTGTCAGACAGCTCTTTCAAGAGCAAACAGGATGAGGAGTCCCACCATGAGCAGCTATGAAGTCTCATTAAAAAAAGTCTTTCACACTCTGTTGTCCTTGCTCTGTATTATAATGATGGTTTGCCATAAAGTGCAAAGAAATGTTATTCTAATGAACAGAGGAGAGGCACTGCAATACTGAGGCATGATTAACGAGCTGAAGTCGTTCATGAAGTCATTTTACATGTCTGGCTAGTGACCTTTGAATTTGAAGAATTGCATGTAAAGTATAATAGGAGAAATTATTTGCTTAGCATACAATGTATTCACAGTTTAACAAAGAGATTTGGAATGGGTTATGGTGTGGAAGAAAAGGCAATCCTGACACAAAGAGAAATTACTTCTTCCTGCTCTCTCCTTTTCCAGCCCCAGACTCAAACACAGCTGAGGGCCAGTTCTGTGCCATGAGCTCCCCCACACTATGAGCACTTGTTCAGATGCCACCATCTGACAGAATTCTCTTCCTTTGGGAACGCCAAGGAAGGTAGAGAGTATGCAACAGCTGAGGGAGACTCTAACCCTGAAAACAAGAATATTAGACTGTTTAAAAGGTTAAACTCCATTCTTTAGACCTCTTCAGAGGGTGCATATCTTTTCCAGCCTACGTGGCAGTGACCCACACTGTCAGAAGTAGCCAGTAGCCCCTTTCCCTCATATGAGGTGGGGACAGTACAAGTTGTACTCATAAAGAAATTACTGGAATTACTTCCACTTTGTCCAGACTGTCCCAGTTTCACTAGGATACCTGGGAACCATAACCCTTATAAATCTACACAAAGCCAGTAAGAGCACAAACCTCTACTTGGCCACTTTCATACATCCCACATGGGATCTGCTTTTGTGGGACTGAACAGAGGATATAGGCTTCAGGAGCTTTTGTTCAAAATCTTCCTATCTGCCAATTCCTTCTTCTGGCCCTGCTTCTCAGCGTGTGAGATGCACCTACTGGCTATAGAAAGCGTAATGAGGTACAAGCTACGCCCTGGTGAGGCTCCAAAGCATTCCTGACCAAGTGAGCCAGGTGCCAGGAACACTCCTTTCACAGCACAATGACAGACACACCCACTTGTGCTAAAACCTGCAGGACTATTTCCTGTACATTTTTGAATATAAAGGAAATGACCAAAGCTGATAGCAGGCAGGACATGAAGGAGGCAATGAGAAAGGATCAATTAACTACTTTGTTCAAACTGCAATGATCAAAATGACAAATGATCAAAGGCAGCAAAGAACACTACATGTGGTGCTGCAAGAATTCAGCTGTTCTCTTATACACTGCTGCTTCCAGTGTGAGGTAAAAATGGAAATTCTACCTGCTCCGGCATTTGCAAGAAGTAAGGAGAGGACAGAAGCTAAAAATACTGTTAACCTAGTTTGAAAGTAAAACACTGCTCTAATACTGTGCATGGAAAGGAAGTAAGTGCCTTTGTTACTGTTTTCTGACTACTACATTTTCACTCAAATAAGAAAGAAAAGTTAATTGGACTTCAACCTTGAGTACTCAGCTGAGAATTTTTCCTCTCACTCTGCTATCTTCTAGTTAAGAGAGCCTTATGGTTTTAAACTGTGCAAGCTTGCATTGCACAAAAATGGTTTGGGCATGGAATGAAAAATATTTAGCACTTTTCAGTCTCAAAATCAGAAAGAGTAGTCAAATAACAGGAAGAAAAGGGATTAAAGAAAGTCTCTCCATTCTTTTTAGACTTCCATTCAGAATAGTTATAATATTAGCTTATACCTTCTTTCATATCTCTTGCTGTGCGTAAATGAATTAACAAGAGGAAACCCCATTTCTTCCCTCTTCCCTGCAAAAATAATGACAAATTCTTGCTATCAAATTCCCTTTTGTTCAACTTAGCATTACAGAGCTTTCTTTGAACTACTGACTATATTATTGCTACAGTATCATAGAAACCTTAACTGCTAGAAGACAAGTAGAGTTAAATGAAGCAAATTTGTGTCTTCCCTCTCTCCAGTTTCAGCCTGTACTTTCTTTTCTTCTTTTGTGATGGAGTATTTTAAAATTTTGATGGTGAGGTAGCTCAGCAAACCTAGCTGTATCAAAATTAATTCAGCCTTATTTTACCAGGACAATTTTAAGCCAATTTGTCCCCCTTTCTTCTCCATTTCTGTGCCAGCCTAAGCACATGAAGGAGGACAGGAATAAGCTTTGGGTCAGGGCAGATTGGGAACACTTCCCAAAGCAGGGGAATTGACTTAAACTGACTTAAAGTTGTGGTTAACCCACAGCCTCTGACAGAGTTGCAGCCACACCAGATATCCCAACATCAACCCAATAATTAGTCCATTAAAAAGTCTAACAAGAGTGACATCCTCAGAAAAAAAGTCAATTTTTTGATAATTCTGTATTTTCTGAGGACTGACAGAGCAACTTTTTGAACAATCATCACCTCAGGAAGCATTTTCAACACACAGCACAGAGATGCACACATACTTTAAGCCACTTACTGTGCCAAGGAGCCTGGATGGTGCTGTGAGAATAAAAATCAGTTGTTTTCCAGACAGCCCCTCTAGGGTTGCCAGGCTCTCTCAGCAGACTAAGCAATGCCACAGTACACTGAAGAAACATGATGAGCTCGAGGAGCTGGTATGACAGCTGTGGATTGAGAATTCGCTTGTGGGACACTACACCAGGGATTGGTTCATTCTTTCCATGGTATGGAACAGTATAGTTTAAATTGTCTAATGAGAGCAGTAGAAGAGCTAAATAGGACTCGATATTTTGCCTAATGAAGTGTGCAAAAAATTGCTAATGGATTTAATCTGCATAAATTTCTTCTAGCATACATATTCCCATGCACCCACACACACTCACTCTAAAACTCAATTGCTAATGATGAATTTCATTTGTTCCCCCACCAGAATTAGGAATATTTAATGAATTGTAATGTATAGTTAATTATCACATTTGTAACTTGGATCTTGTTTATATTGAGGCTGGATGGAGGAAGAGGTAGCTCCTTTCACAGTTATGGGAAAGACAGTGTGGCTAGCACAGTGTGCATGCCGACCCTTGAAGATGAGGTTTGCAACAATGGCATAAACTCTGAGTAACCAAATTTCATACTTCCAAGGAAACACAAATTTTTTAGAGGTGTAAATCACCTTCGACATAATATCTTTTTCTCCAGCACTACACATATTAAGTACAATCAGAACAGAGCACTGGCAAACCTTTAGCCAATGTAGGAAAAAGCATGTAAGCGAGTCATCGTTACCAAGGATTCATTCTATTGCCAATTCACTGAATTTTCTGCAGAAGAGAGGGAAAACAAGAAACACTTTCCTCAGAAAAGTAAATCCATGCAATGCATGGAATATTACATGTATTTTCCTTCTGGGGTGAAAAAAGGAGAGGGAACATACCCAAAGAGTAATTCAGCAGTATGAGCACAAATCTATTCTTGGAATAGTGTGAAGCTATACATTTCTCTCTCAAGTCTCTTGCCAGTGGCAATAATACTGGATTTGCTTCTGAACTATAGCAAATCCTCTTGCACTGAGCAATTATCCCATCATTCCAGTCAGTGAGTGTCTCTTACATGGTTCCTTTCAGACAGAGTAGTTCCTAAATACAATTAGCCTCTGAAGTACTGTGTTACCATATGCATAAAATGAAACATCTTGCTGTAGGATTATGGCACCTTAACTGTGTTTTCAGGAGGTTTCTATTCATCAAAACAGCACTGTGAAGCTGTTTCTCTAAGTAAATGAGTTGGAAACTAAGTGGTTCAAGAGCTGGGCAGCTCTAGAAAAGCCACTTTCGGAATGAATATCCATAGCAGGGAGTGGAACTAAATTATCTTTAAGGTCCCTTCCAAGCCAATCCATTCTAGAAATTTGTCCCATTCTTAACCAGTTAAATCCTAATTTAACTTATATAACTCCTTTTTGGTGAAAACCCCTTTTTCATTTTGACAGCAGTCAGTACATCTAATACAAAGTAACTAGCAAGGCATCTCTGGATTGTTTATTGAGCAAAGATTCGAAAGGTGAGAGGAAGAAAGAAGAGAGAGGAAATTAAAACAAGTGAGCTGGTAGAAGTTTCAGCAGGGTCTACCACAGCACTACCTCTGGATATCCTCATGGAGCTAAGCCATAAAAACACAGGTACCACAGAGAACAGATAGATAGAAAATGGACAAAAACACAGCTAGAGATTTGAAACGGATGAATACAGCCACAGATTTCAAAATAAAACATTTTTGGACTTGCTGAATGCAATCATTCAGTATAACTTACAAAGACTTGTATTCTTTAGTAACATACATCCCCAAAACTCTCTTGAAGCCTATTGTTACCTGCATTCAGTCTTTATTTCTTCTTCCCTATAAATTTATGTGTCAAATTTACTGAAATTTAATGCACAGCTTGCTTGTCAAGTAAAATATTGCAGAAATTTTATAATGGTTTATATTTATGAGGTTTTTATAAACCTCAGAAATGCTTTGTAATGGCAAATAGTTACATTAAATATAATACCAGATCACAACATTTGTGCCCAAGAATTATTTCCTGAACAACACATACAATTAGTATTCCCACAATTCAGCACCATGCAATACACTTAGCTTCTATAATCTAGTGTGCTTAAGAAAATTATTTTAAATAGTAGCTAAAACAATAAGAACAGATATAAACAAAGATATTCTGTGTCCAGAATCTAGTACACCTCAGCTAACAATAAGAACTTCTTTCCTGAGCTACCTATTATCTATTCAGGAGACTGAAATAACAGGACCATCTGGCTGCTTGCAGTAAAGGTGACAGCGCTCACCTCTGCTGTCCCTGGTCTGTGCAGACACGATCATGGAGGTTTGATATTCCAGATATGTCAAGCTTGTGAGGCTGAACAGTTGCAGTGTTCTTACTATACAGGAACAGGAGACAGTTTATTCCTGTCTTTAACCAGCACATTTTGGGACTTTAGTTATTTGAATGCCCTTCATCAATGAAGTTATTCCATAATAAAGGGCAAGAATTTCAAATGAAATATGAATGCAGAGTGACTCTGTGGACACTGATTTTGAAAGCATAAGTCACCTTCAAAGTTGGGAATCGCATCAAGATAAGTTTATAGAATAACCTGGTGTATTCATGTCATACTTTGCTGTGACATTTTTGACAGTGGCTTACATATACAAGTTTTTTTGGCAGAAGATGACATAAGCAAATTAATTTATATTGATTCCTTGGTTTATATTTCAAATGGAAAAGTACTACATGAAAATTTCTTTATGGTTTCCATAGCCCAGTCCATTTTTAGCAAACCCTTACATGGGCTAGTTTGGAATAGACCATGTAGCAGTTTTTTCCCAGGCTGTAAAAAGCAATTATTTCATAAGTGTTGTAAATCACATTGTTTGTTGTTTAAAAGAACTCAACTTGTAAACAAGACTTTTAGATTAAGTTCTTAAAAATATATTTGCAAATACTTTCTGATGTGCAGCATTTACATGGTTTTCTATATAAAAAGGAAATGCAGATAGGATAAATATATTCTAATTATGAGCCTGCCAATTCCCACTGAAATCACAGGAATTAGATGGCTCCAGAAGCATAAAAGCTCTGGATTCCAAATCATTAATTTTAAGTAGTTAGGAAAGGGGCCAAGGCATAACTGATAACTGGCTGAAGGGTTAGTGTGAAGAACTCTTTTAAAAGGTATTTTATATTCCGTTAATTTTATGTATTAAATGCCACTTTAGGAGGTTTGGGAGTTCAGCTGCATCAACTGGTTTTCATTGAATTAGAAGAGAACCCTCTCATGGCAGCAGGAATGTAAATCCAAAGGAGTAGATGAGGAGAGACCTTGCTTTTAATTCTTTGAGTAAGCCGCTGTCATGATAAATTATAGGAAAGAAACCCTGGAGCTGTGTCTTTTCTTCTTTTTTTTTTTCCAACACCTAAGAACTTCAGAAAGAAGCCAACTAGGTCGTAGCTAGCCACAACACAGTATATCAGTGTTAGGCAAATTATATGTAAGTAGGTCAAGTGATTCCATATATTCAGCAGCTTCTCTACTGACCACATACAATGATTTACAGGTGCCTATGTTAGAATAATTATACAGTTGCAACATTATTCAGATCCAGAATATCCAGGAAAGGCACGTGGAAACACCAAGTGTCTCATGAATAAGCAAACTGTTACATTTTGTGATGTTTAGGACCAAATACCTGACCTAAAGATTGGCAGAACACTGAGGCATGGCTGGGGGCACAACAGGCCAAGTACAGGAAACTTATTGGAAATGTTTATTAAATTTCTATATTGGCCTATCAGATATGTCACAGTAGGTTATGTCATTCAAATTTCATTGTGTCACATCATGCCTGTCGAATTATAATGGTGCCTGACTGGCACAACTGCATCTGGAATCAAATTTGATTATATCTTACCTATTTGGGGATTTTGAAAAGCACAGCAGATTATGTGTCCTTTAAAGTGTTGTAACTTCCACCACAAACTTGTTGTCAACTTGCTGTTCATCTGAAAAAAAAGAATATTCACAAGTAAATGCCATATATCATACAAACAGACAGTAAATTGAGACCAGACAAAATGATGAAGTCCAGGTAAGATAAGAACTGCATTGATAAGAGCATCTGAGGATCAAATCTGATTGGAATAAGATACTCAAGTTCTCAGCTTTACAACTCAAACATTAAAGCAGCAGACAGGTTCCCCAGGACACACTGAAGTCATAGCATCACTATGTGTTGTAGATAGCTACATCTATCTGACAGTACTGCTTCATGTTTAAATTACCAGCACAATTTTTTTAAAAAAAGTGTCAATTATTAATGATTTTATTTGTATTTTTATGCACTAAACAATGAGTCTGAGGTCCACAGGATCACTGTCATATTGACTGAAATAGGACCTGAGTCTGCCTTACCTTGCTGTTACTTTCCAGGTAATTAAGACATCTGTACTTTCACACTATTAAAATAAAAGCTTCCTAAATTGCTGAGGTAACTTTTTTTTTTTAAGAAAAAGCATGTATTGAACAGTCTGGTTGAAATCAACTTGCAAACTATTCTAATGCTGGCCTGTTTCATGTTGTGCTGCTGGGCTTTAAAGCTGGGGAATCATCCAAACCACAAAATATTTTCTGCTTCCAAACCTTTTTGCCACCAAACTGTGTAGTTTTGACAGGTGTGCTCTTTGAGCAATCTGAAGAGAGATTGTCAAAATGGAAATGTCAGTTAGGGGGCAATACCAAAATTAAGTCAATTGAAAACGGAGGTTAGAACTCTGGAAACAAGGACTGAATGCAATGCTTCACGTTGCTGTTATGGATGTCCTTTGGACAGAGAAAGGGGCTGCCTGTTCAAATCTCACACACAGGCATGCACACACATTTTTATGCCACCAAGTAAACCCCAGGGTTCTCAGTTAAATAAAATTCAACACTGGGATCTAATAAAAATGGCAACCATATCCCAAATAGTGGCCACATTCTGATGGAAACTGTTGCTGTCTCTCAAGATCAGCAATTAATGTCTTTTAAACAAAAAACATCCAAAAAACATTCAAAGATAAAGCATTTTTCTTGCTAGTGAACACCTAGCATCCAACATGTTAAAAGAACCAGATTCAGCTCTTGTCCTTCCAAATGGCCAAAATGTATAAAGCAAAACAGGAATGTAGTCTATTCGCATCCTAGAATTGTGCAAGAAATATACTCATTTAAGTCTATAAAGGATTACTTTTCTGTATTTTGCCTCATTTGTAGCTGTTTTACCATTATGTAAGACAAACTCATACTTCTAAAATTATCTAGCTGACACTGAGAACTAAGGTTGTTCAGAAATGCCTTTTTCATGACATTGCCACATCTCCATTGGAAAACAGGAAAAAACACAATAGACGTACTCATGAACTGAAAATAAATGCTTGAGGAAAAAAATTAAATGGTGAGTGTCATTCAATTTGGCACTCAAAGTACTTTTCACCCCTTCTAGGAGGCTGTCCTTGTCATACCATAATGAAGAAAGTGAATGATTCCCCTTTTTCTGTCTCTAAATATCTTGCTCCTAGGAATATTTTCCCACTGTTTCTACCACTGAATACTATTTTTGTGTTATAGATAGAGCAAATGAAGAAACCTACTTTAAGAATAAAATATTGCTCAATAGGAGTAAATGTGACTCATTCTGGTAAAGAAAAAAATTTTAAGTATTCAGAGTGAATTACAGGTAATCCTATTTTTAAATTAAGTCTCTTACTACTTACAAATACCTGATTAAGCACTGATGCATAGCACTTGTTCTTCCTTCTTAGATTCAGGCATCTACTTCATTTACATGCAATATTTTAAATGCATTTATTTAATACAATGCCTACCTCTGTACTACAAATTGCTTTTACTTGTCATGAATTCTAATGCTCATTTTTTATTCTGCTTTGAAATATCCAGCTACCCTTGGCTTTCTTTTCTCTCAGGTTTTGATATATTGGAATCATTCCCCCAGGCAGCAATCAGTGTTGATAAAAGAGTTTGAAACTCAATTCACAAACACACAGCATATTTGTGGGTAAGAGAACTAGTACTTTATTTCCACTGTGTATCAAAACAAACACGGGAATACTGCTTCCAATAGAACCGAGTTCACACAGCAAGGAAGACATACCGTGGATTTCACAAGTGGCACTGATTTACAGCATTTAGGGGGTTATTTTATTTCTGGAGATAAAGTTCTATATGTGCAACTAACAGCAACACATCACCTTCAATCACAGAAGCACATGATGATGGCATGAACCTTAGTGGTGCTGTTCCTGCTCTTTCCCTGCTTTCCTCCTCCCTCCTGTATTTTCTGCTCTTCTAAACACATTCCCACAGAGGCACCGCTGGTGTCATTGAGGGGCTCAGCTGTGCCCTGTGCTGGGGTGGCTCCAGAGCCATCTGGAACCAGCCCTGTCCCACATGGAGCAGCCCCAGCTGCTCCACAGAGACCCCACAGCAACCCCTGGGCAGGGACAGCTGGGACCCGCAGGACCCTCAACATCATTTAGCACCTGGCAGTCCCCCTCTGAGCCACAGAAACACCACTGTGACAGCAGCCAGGGCTCCCAGAGCAACCCCCAGAATCACTCCTTCCTTTGACAAGCAACAGAAAACCCAACCAGCCCCTCAAAACTCAAAGCTGAATTTACCTTTCTCTCAGCAATAGTAATTAATTGCAAAAAGAACTGTTTTGCCCTAGTGCATCTGTGCTCCATATTTCAACAGCATTTCACGTGTGCTGTAAACCAATCTGTCTTACCAACAGCCTTCCAAAATAACAGATGAAAAGAGTAATACATTAAATTACAGAATCCCATTGATTTTTTCCAAGAAACTTCTGGGATGACCACAATGCAAAGCAGACTGCTAATCTGATTTAAACGACGAGTAAAATCATCAGCTAGGATGAAGTCTTCAACAGTGTCAGTCCATCTTACTGCCATAGTGATGCCTCCATATTCCTGAGCCATTCAGAAGAATATATTGTAAATATACTACAAAAAGCCTTCCAAAGATAAAACCAAATAAAATCCCCTCAGGCAAGAGCAGCAGAGCAGAGTCTGCCTGGCCCTGGAAAGGAGTACCCATTTGGGAGGAGCTGTGCCACAGGGGATTCCTGGAGAAAGGGAAGGTGTTTAGAGTGGTTAAAAGGACCAGCTTCCATGAGAGATTGATCTGGGGCACAGTCAACTCTGGATTCACACTGTATCTGTAATTATTTGTTCCTGTTGCTTTCCTTTGGGTACATTTTTATTTCTATAAATGATTGGAGATCTAAGAGCTGCTGGTATTGACAAGCAAGAGGAACTGTACTTTAGAGGCTTGTGCTGTAAGTATGTATACTGACCCATCATTTCAGAGGTACACATTCCTCCCGATTTTTTAGACCTGGGAATACCAGCAGAACACTCCAGTCAAGGAAGGCCTCCAGTTTTCTCATGTTCTTGCCAATGGGAAGCTCGGTAAGTCTTTCCAATCACTTCACCAGGAAGATACAAATATAAGTCAATATTGCAAGTGGATGTACCCCTGTTCTCAGCTCTGCTTTCTTTCTAAAGTTACAGTATATGCAAATTAGGTAGAACTAGCAAACTTTAAGGAAGTTACCAGCACAATCATAAGCTGAACCTCAATGGTTCTGAGATTTATTCTGTATATGTGTCTCCCAGCACAGACATTTCACATGCTGGCCAGCCTGGGAGATGAGGTCAACATTCCTAGGAGTCAGGTAAATGCCAGTGGAACCTTTCAGAGGCACATCAGATTGGAACACACACCAATAGCAATCATACTTATAAACCTCACTCAATTACAGGCTTTTCAGCTCAGGATGAAAAACATGCCTGCCCTAAAGAAATGTATTTAGGCTTTCTCATTTCTGAGTGGTGAAAGAATTATGTCAGCCATCCATTATTGATCTCCTCAGGAAAGACAGGGTAAAACAAAGCAGCTCTGAAGATACTACTGCAACAGGGGTGTGCTGACTTGTCACCTTCATTTAATGATATTTTTACTTCAGAAAGAGTTCATCTTTTAGGAATACAGATATACACATCCAAAACATATCTTTAACTGAATAGCAATTAGACTTAGTTTTTAATATAAGCATTCAGGACAGCTCTAAAAAAAAATTGTAAGACCAACTTTCTGTACAGGACTAGTGATTGATGTGAAATGGTATAGGCACAGACCCCTCCTGGGACATAAAAACCAAACTCCACAAGATAACTGTGCACAGCAAGAGACATTAAAACATTTCTAGCAAATCAGTAGCACAACTTTCCTACCTATTTGCAAGGAAAACAATAAAAACGTTATTACATCACCCTTTCCTAGGAGCCTCTCCCTCCCACCCTTTTAGCTTTTACTTATTCCTTCCTTCTGTTAAATAAAACTTAGTTCTCACCTCAGAAGACATCTCACCCCAGAAAGTAAATTAATATCTTTCTACCAATTAGCAACACCTTTTAAATCTCTGGAGAAATTTTGCACAGCAATTAGCAACCTTCTAGGCAAACGTACTGTAGCAGAAGAAGAGACTCCCAAAGTCGTACCTCCTAAGCTTCTTCAAATACTTCAGTTCTAAACTGCTGAGCCATCCTTTTGATGGGATTCACTTACAAATCGTTAGCACAAATGGCCAACACCTGGATCCTTGCGGTGGTTTAGGGAGGTGGTGTCTTCACCAGGCATTTATTTAACAAGCTGCAGGTGGGGGCTTTGGGGGTAGGGTTGTTAAAAATGTTTTTCTCCTTTGCTAAACTGTCAGATTCAGAATATTTGTCTTTTTCTTCTTCTTTTTTTTTTTTTAAGGCCAGCTTTATATTCACATATGGGATAGATGGGGTTACACTTAGTGATGATTACTGGCAATAATATCTTTTCCAAGGGAAGTCACTACCACTATGCTTGTAAAATTTAGCAAGTGAGGGGTAAGGTCAACAAAGCACCTTCTGATAGAGATTTTTGGAATATGTCAGCACAGCAGAACAGAAAATTAAATTACTATTTATGAACAAGTAGCAAAATGTGTGCACTGGCAACCTTTTAACTGAATTCTGTCCTTTCCAATACATGTTCAATTTTTTTTCATGGCAGATTTTCCTCAAAATTATATGCTGTGCTGATCTTGGAGTTAGGCAATTGTGGTTGGGGATTTGGAGAATTTTTTGGCTTTTTTTTCCACTGGTAGCTGAACACTGAAAGAAAAATAAAGGGAAATAGCTTTGTACCAAGGAAATTATAATCTAGGCATATTAGCTGTTAAATAAATCATATTTTGAATAAAATATTTTTCAGTAGCATAAGAGGAATAATACAGTCATGCTTCAGGAAGAGTAGCTATGATAAAATGCTGCTGTATCTTTTTGAAAAAGGTGGTTAGAACATATAGTTCAGGTATTAACTGAAAGCTATCTGATGCCTATCAACAAAGCCAGACACAAGTATTTCTGCCTGAGGAAAGGGAGATTTTACCTTAAATGTCAGGGTGGGGGAGAGAATCTCATTGCTGAAAACCTTCCTACCTCTCATCAGAGGATAGTGATTTACCAAAATATGAGTATTGTTCTAATACTGATACTCAACTGTGAGGGACAAAAGACTCTCTAACAATTTAAAGTTAGAAAGTGAATGTTTATTCAGTGCTGGGCAGCAGCGTGGGGTAGCCCCCTAATACACACTGCAAAAGTACAGGTGGTCACAGAGTCTATTTATTGACAAAATGTTTAAAAAAATACATATTCATAATACCAGCCCCTCCCATCCTCTGCTTCCTATGGTAATTAGCTTGAATGGCTATTAATCATGCGTGGTTGGCTTCTTGAATTAAGTCTGGGGTCATTTTTATGGGGAGGAGTCTTAAAAGGAGCAAGTAAGGTGAGTCTTCCTCGCCCTGACCTTTTCTATTAATGACAATACAAATGGCTTTTGGGGCAAATCCAGTTTTGCAAAGAATGAGTTTCTGGTTGCAATTGTTCATGTTCTTTGGACCTAACTACCAGTTTCATCCTTTCCCATTGCAAGCACAGCTGAGCAAACATAAATTGACAGGTAATCAATTATTTAAGTTTCAGGTAACTATCTCAAGCCCAGTTTCTTTTAACTAAAATCCTAATTTCTTTAAGATTAGTGTTTCAATAGCACCTGGCTGGAAAGAGTGAGACTCCAGCACAGGAGGATCACCAGCATTTCCCAGGATCGGTAAAGGAGGACACTGTGTGTGCCACCTGTCACCGTAGGGATGAGGTGGGAGGAGTGGCTTTGCCCGCTCCTACAGACCCAGCCTGGGCTCACCCAAGGAGTGGCCCTGGCACTGGAGCTCACTTGTGCCACTCCAAGGTGCCACTCGGACCTCATCAGCCCCCAAGGTGGAAGTGCTGAACTGAGCTGGGGCTGTGGGCAGCAAAGAGTAGAATTTGCAGCGATGTGTTGTCTGGAAATCTTGTCTCACGTCAAAGCGGAAATATTACTGAGAAAGAAGTTTCTCTAAGGGATCCAATTCGTTCCTGCAGACAAAAAAATGCTTTATGGGAATAATGAGACAGTGCATGGGACTTCTTTCACTTAATTGGCCCATGATGCTGGTTCAAGCCTATTAGGCTGGGAAGGCTCCCCTTAAACACCTTCCTCCAACCCATTTATAAAATTCTCCTTTGCTGTCACATGAATGAGACTCGTGACAATACTAACTTGTATTTGCATTTTAGCTCTTACCTACCTGCCAATGCAAAGAGGACTGCAAGCATGATGGTATGCAGATGTAACCACCCCATTTGCATGTGTACATTTGACATTGCACTCATGCAAATCAGGATCAAAACAGAGATATCCTTTTAAAAATACAGAGGCAAAAATGCAATCAAAAGGAAAAATACAATAAATAGGAAAAATTGAGAGAATTTTGGAGTCTGAAGTCACATTTGGAAACAAATATTAAGTTACATTGGCAAATAAAAGGAATATGAGCACAATAAATCTGAAGAATCAAAATGTAAATCCTATTTCTACCTTCACATACTCTAAATATAGTAAACTCACCAGAATTACTAATCTATATTAATGATAGTTGGTAATTTATTAGTTATTAATAAGCTCAGAGTACTATTACAATACTACAGAAGCCTTCTCCTCTGCTGAATTAAGGTATTCTGTAGGCTACTGAAATGCTCAGGATATTTAAATCATCATCACATCATAGTTACTAATAATCTGAGTCTTTCAATTTAAGGGTCAAATCCAGAGCCAATTTGCCTCAATGAATTTAAAGGCTCATATACACTGTGTTGTCTTTCTTTTGGGTTTTTTTTCCTAAAAATCTCTGCCTTAGAAGACATACAGCAAGGCGGCTTTTTTGGTATTTTAAATCATCTTGAAAATAAAATTACTAAGAAAACCTCTGAAAAACAAAACTCAGTAAGTAAGTTTTGAATGGCACATCAACAAACTCAGTAATGAAATACAGCAAAATTATGCATTTACTCACAACATTTTAATCTCATGCTTAAAATTATCCAACTAGTAAAATCATCTGTTTCCTACCATCTGGCCCGTGTGCAAAGAAATAAAAGAGCATATTAAAGACAGAGATTTACAATTTCAGCCATAAACAAGAGTTTACACATGATAAAGTTTTGTATTCTTGTATTTAAGCCTTTGTACTGTTTTGATTTGAGGATAGGGAGAAGCTGGTCCAGTCAAGTACCTGTAAATTGCCTTAGAAATGAAAAAATCAAAGAAATGTGTATTATTAATAAAACACAGGGAGAAAACAGACTTATGTTTACATTTAAGCTCCCTCAGACACTGGAACTAGTACAGCAGAGCCACTTGTATAAGTGGGAATTTTCTGTAAGAGATTCTCTGACATGAACAGGTCCTTGTGGATTAAGAATATTAAAATGTCTAAAAAATATTTTACTAATGTAGAGGTGTCAAAAATTCCCCAAGCCTGAATAATTCCTCCCTGGAAATCTGAGTTCTGATTAAGTGTCAACAAGTCTAAAGGATGAAAGCAATTACAGCCTTCCTCTGCTTTCCACTAAATATGAAACCCAAAGCTGCCCAGGAGTGTTTGTTGTATTGGGTGTCTGTTACAGTGTGGCATCCTTCAAAAGGTTTTCTGAACATGAAATAGGTAAGTTTGAAAGCAAAAGGGAAAATCAGCAATGTTCTTATTATTGAAACCAGCAAACAAACACTCATTGAGAACTCTCCTTGCCAGAATCTGCTACATTTATTCATCTATTGACAATAATGCAACAGGCCATAAGGAAACACTTAAAGAATCTCCTTAAATTTCTGTTCTGGGAATCATTCAGCAGTCTCAGCCATAATAATTACCAAAATAATCCTCTGGATTAGCAAGAAATACGCTGTCTATGACACAAGTAGATTGGTTCTCTGTTTGTAAAGCCCAAACACAGAAAGGACCAGTCCAGTGCTACCATGGTAAAGAGGAAATCTGGTCAAATCACACCCTGTATCACCTGTACTGACACAACCTCCAGTATCTCAGGAATATAGTCTTAGAGCTCTTCTTTTCCTCATTTTTTTATCAGAATTTCTGTTTTTCATCACCAGTCTTTTCCTTTCAACTACTTAACTCCTTGCACTGAAATCTATCAATTCTATTTCAGACAAAATCTGTTCCCAACTGTTATCCTCCAGCACTGTTCTCACATTCTGTTCTCACACACACACAAAAATCTTCTCTGACCCCTCTCTCTCTTTTCCCTTCTCAAAAAATAAATATATAACCAGCCTTCAGCTTCCCTAGTGTCCCTTCCATGGTCACTGGTAACCAGGGAAACCAGATACTATGGTAACTCAGGGATGAAAAATCATTCCTTAGGCTCCAAACTATATGTAAAGTCCTCATCTCTTTCTTCGCCAGGTGATGAAGTGGCAACAAAAATATTGGCAGCAAATCTCCATCTTTACTCATTCAGTCTTTTAACTATGTAAATCCGTATTTTCTCCATGCATCCCTTCCAGGTTTTTAAGTGCTCTGCTATTTTTAGAGCCATTTCATGCCCAGTCCAAGTTGTTCTAAATTAGACCTGAGTGCTCTCATCAAAGCTCTAATTGCGTTTTTAATTTTTTTTTTTTTTTAATGTCTGAAGTTATTCCAGTTCAAAGTATGTGCATACTCTTTTCAACTGGAGGGGAAAAAAACTTTCACAAGATACACCTGGTTATTTTCTGAGCCTCAAAACTATCGCAGTCCAATATCATAGTTTAGATTTCTGTCTCAAGGGCGAGTTTGTGCAGTCTCTGATATCTAACCAAAGATTAATTTTGTCATCTTCCTTGGGTAAGGATATGACAACAGTTCTCTCTCTCTCCAATATCTAACACTCATTTTCATGAAATGTGAACATACCCAACCTCTGTGAGTTTTACCCATGCCAAATTTGTTTAAAATTGGTCAACAAGTTCAAATGTTATGAAGGAGGCACACGCCAAGGGTAGATTCACAAACATTCCACTTTTTAGGATGACTTCAAACAAAAAAATCACAACTATCAATTTCTAGATTATCAGTGTTCCAGAAATGCTTATTCATTCTTGAGCGGGGGAAAAAAAAAAAAACCAAAAACAGTTCCATCATCCAGAGCCTTCCATAGTTTTATAAGAAATTTTCTAGCACAGTTGATCTTAAGTCCATTTTTAAAAAGTAAGTTAATGCTAGCAAGAATGATTATGCATTAACCATGCATACATCACCGACAGTACAGTTTTAAATTCCGCTCCCGTTGTACTCTGTGGAAATACAGTGAGCTCAGTGGAAATGATAGGTGAAAAACTTCCAAAGCAGCCAGTAAACACAGAAGGCATCAATTTCTCTTGATTCCACCTCTGTGTTATATGTTCTGTCTAACTTACAGGTGAGACAAATGATGGAAAGCTCTGTTTTAAAGTATCATTTACAACATGAGGACCTTTTTAGTTTGGTCATATCCTTAGTGTATCTGCCTCCTGGATGATTTCACCTTGGCTCATTTGCTGGCTGACTCAGATCCTCTGGTCACTCTAAAGTAATGATATTATCCTGTACAAGCCAAAGTCAAAATCCAGTCCAAAAAGAAGAAATACCGCATTGATTTTATAAGACTGTGTTTGGGTTTAAGTTAGTGTCTCCAACAGGCAGCACATCATCCTACACTGAAGAAGCTGTTCAGGTCCCAGTCAGCCCAGTCTTGGAATCTGATGCCAGAGAAAATTTGTTCCAGCAGATTGAAGACACAACTCCCTTCTGTCTGGTACTTGTTTCTCAGAATTCTGCTGCAGTTTCCATCTTTGCTAAACAGGACTGTAAATGTTTGCTGTCTAGGTAAGAAACTCAGCGCCTTTTTTATTTCTAAATTTACTGTTCAATGTGACAAATTAAAGAATAATAATACTTGCCATAAAAAGGAGCAAACAGAAAATTTCCCTGTAACAGATTCTCTTGAAATCCACAGATTCAGTAGGACAGCTTTTCTCTCAGTCACTACTGAAGAAAACCAGCTGAATACTGAGAAAATAATCAGTTAATCTAGAAACCTTATTCTTATATTACTGTCTCCTCCTCTTAAGTGCAATGAGAGAGTCAATATCCAAGCATCCCACAAACACTGCAAGGTAAATCTTCCTTACAGCCTTTAGACAGTGCCTGCAGAGGGCTGATTTATAAAGTGTGCTGCTACTCCATTTGAGACACTAAGCATCCAATTCCAGAAGTTCTGAACATGTAGAAAGTTTACTTGAAGCCTCTGCCAGCATCTAAGAAAAACTCCAGAGCACCAAACTTCCTGTACCACATAATTGATAGCCCAGAACCAAAGGAACTAAAACTAGAAGTGTCTTTATGTGCCTTGAGTTTCCTCATTTCCAACAAACAGCACATCATCTTCAGTGAATGACTCTCTTCTGAAGTTTTAGGAGCGGCATACATTTCTTTCTTTTTTCCCTGCTTGGTATGCTATATATAACATCCTAAACTGAGAATTTATTTTCCTTTTAGATCATCATATCTATCCAACAGTGTTGAGAAACCATTCAGAAATAAAGAGACTATATATAATAATAAGCAGTAGATTCAAGAACAGGAAATGTTTTAGTTTCAGATTTTCAACAGTTTTCAGAAAAACAGATGTGGCAGATCAAGCAGATGAGGCACTGTGTGCTTGTGTATCCTCTCAATAATTCTAATACATATAAGATGATAATAACACCAATTTCTAAATAATGGAAGCAAACAGCTTTTAGACTGCAGAACAAGTAAAATGTCTGATATAGAGGAATGGGTATTGGAAACTTCATCTGATTCACAAGACACAAGGAAAAAGCTGAGGCTATGACTCTTGCTACCTTAAAAAAGTCATTATGGAAGTATCAGCCTTGCTCCTGATGGCTTTCCCAGCGAAGACAGCCCAATACTTTCAGTTAAAACATGACTAGCCTTAGTGTTTATCCCCACTTCTTCCCTCCTCTTTCACTGGACTGTTTTTGAACTGATTCTGATAAAGGAAACTGCTTCTCAAGTCACATTAAATTAAGAACTAAGATTTACAATTACGTTGAGGAAACAGTCCCATACTCACAAGTAGCTCTGGAACCACTAATGGTGACAATAGTAAACAATGCATAGGGGAGGGGCACAGATTCACAGTGGGTGAGCATTTGTTTCTCTGAAAGGTTCAAAGTATGGGATCAAAGCACTATTTTAATTCTCAAAATGGGACTTGCGCAGTACTGAAACATCCAGGGATCTCTATGGAGAAATGTTATTAAATACAGATTTCCTTTGGAGAAAGGGAACTATTTCAAGCAAAAATGCAAACTTCCATCATTGCAATTTAATGTCGATTCTATGAGTATAAAGTGAAAAGGGAATAAAACGTGCCCAATTTATAACACATTGTTCTTTTTAGTGAAAGTGTCTAATGCTATTTTGCCATTTGAATATCACCAAATTTAAGAGTGAGCAAATAAAGAAAAACCATATATTTGTAAAGGCATGACTTTGCATTGTTCTTCCAACTACCCATATGTAATAGATTCTTTTCTGGCGTCCACATGTAGAGGGAAACTCTATAACTTCCAGCACCAGCAGGCAATTCAGAAATACAGATATTTTACATTGCACAGTTTATAAATTTTAGCAGTTTGCAGTATTTTAGATCAAAACTTCAAAGAGCTAAGGAAGGAATGATATAGCTATCTTTTTCATTATTTTTATGATCAAGCTTTAGTGTGTTGTAAGGTATATTGCTGAATCTATTTTGTAGTCAAAGTTTGTATCACTTAGTAAGTCTGATTAATCTACCCTCCCCACCCCCCCAAAAAACCCTCATGCAAATTAGATCAATTTTTAGAGAAAGAAAAAAAAACTTGAAAAAAAAGAACTAAACTCTACTCTTTAACAGTTACACATAAAAATGGAGCACATCATGAAATATATACCATGTGCTGTTAAGATACTAAAGTATCCTGCAGCATATAAAGCGTTTCAGTTGGAAAGGAGACATCTTTTATTTCCTGTGACATCATCTAAATCTCTTTGAAATAGCTGCTTCCTGTAGAGAATTGGCACATGATCAGTAGAGGTGGGGAAACCTCATGATCTCCTTCAGCATCCTGCAGGCAGTTGAACAAGTTCTACCTCCTGCAGGACCACAGCACACATCCAGTGCATATCATTTAACTCCTCCTCAGAATATAATTTCTTTCCAATAGCTTCCTATAAACATTAAGAAAAAGTAGGTTCAGTATCCACCCCTTTAGCCTACTTTCCATTTAATATGAATGTGCTTGAAAACCAGAAGTATCTTGTGTTGCATTGGATGTTAGCAATCAAAAGGAATGCCTGCCTGTATCTTACATGGGTCTGTCTCCAGGCTAGTTGAGGAAATTGTAAATATCTCTATAAGTAACCTCTGGTAGCCCATGCAGAACTTAACAATTGTGTGAGTACTCAATTCTGTGCAGTTGGCTAAAGTGGGAAACATACCAAAATCTGAATTTCACAAACTCATTTGGGATTGTGGAAAACAATATTTTGGCAATACCCACAGAAAGCAGCTCATGAAGAGGCTCTGTTTTCAGAACATTTACTTGTTCACAAATTCATTTCTACAATTTAAGAATATTCTTTCACCAGTAATGTTTTACAAACCTCCCTGACTAACAAAAGTAAGAACTGCTAAAGATTTGCCCTCCCCTTTGCATGTTTGATGGACAGTTCTGTGACACCTGAGAGAAGGCAGAGCCTCCTTCTCCTTAGTTCTCAGAGCAGTTCCAGTGCACATGAAAGGACTGAGCCACAGCCTGTGGCAGTTTAGGACACGGTGCCTGTCAGCCCCACTGGCAAAGTTTAGCAGTGATCAGAAGGTGAGGGGCCAATGTCACTGTGCTCTACTGAGCCTATTAGAGAGAAATTCAGAAACTGCTGTGCAAAAGGGCATCTCAGGAAAGGTATGATTAATATATTTTTAAATGAACTACTCAGCATAAAAGGGATTGCAGAAAATGAATCTAGAAAAGGAGTCTGTTCGTGAGCTGCTATATGTACAGCTTCAAAAATAAAGAGAAAGACCCAGGTCTCCAGGATCCCTCCTTGCTCAGCCAGTCAAGATGACTTATTACACCTGCATACAGCAGAGGAGAAAACAGAAAGTAAAATTACTTCATTGATTTTGTTCTGGTGTATGTAAATAACCTTATTGTCAGATCTGCCCTTTCCAGGAGAAAAAAAAGTTTTGTTCAATTTGCCAGTTGACTTTTTTCTAAATCTGATTTTCATATTTCACAACTTCTCCACTGAGGACTCAGTAAATAGTAGCACATTTAACTGAAATTATATTTACTTCCTAATCCATTTTATGGATTATTTCAAAGAGCTTTTAAAGTTTCTTAATAAATTTTTTGTTTCGCTAATATGGTGATTTAGGAAAATAAATTCTCCTGAGAGATTTCAAGCATTTCCAGCATTTCCATATTCTCACCACAACTGTTAATAAAGGCATAATTTTTCTAAATCTATTTTAAATAAAAAAAGCTCTAAACTCTTATACATGTTGTATGTGTCTCAATTATTAAACAAATATTGTTTTAAAAGTAAAATAATCTATACACCACTTATTTGAGGAAGGGAAGCACAATCTATAAATCTATGGATCAGTCTCAAGCCAGTTCATTTTTAAGCCAAAATCAGACAGTGTTAGTGAATGCTGGGAATATCCATGTGGACAGTCACTGGAGGGCAGAAGTAATAACCAGCCTGTCAGTCATCTTAACAAGCTTCAACCAATATTGATTTTGGGGGTAGATGAATGCAGCATAATATGCACACATTTAGAAATGTTAATAAAAATGTGATCTATTGCACTTTTCTCACTAAATACAAGAGGCCAAAAATAATCTAAATAATTCTAAGAAAATTGTTTGCTTGGCAAATCCATCTGCAAGGGATGTGGAAATAAATCAAAGGTTCCTTGATGTGACATGGCATATTTGAACTAACAGATCAAATAGAGCCACCAACTACAATTCAAACAGTTACAACTCAGGCTCATTAGAGACAAGAAAAGCAAATTAGATTAAAAAAATCATCTTACTTAGGTCATCTTTCAAAACAAACTGAAAAGTTAGAGAAGTACATTCTCAGTGCTCATGAGGCTAAATGATGGACTTAATATGAAATACATCATTTTGCTATATTCTTCATATCTACAGCTAGTCAAAGAGGTGGGTTTGTTATTTTTTTTATGGGCCTCAAAATTTCAAGCATTCAAAGCTCTTCTAATAATCAGATTATATTTATATCCTAAATAAACAGCCTAGACAAAATTCCAGGTAGAATTCTGTGCTCCTGCCTATTATAAATGACAAAAACATTTAAGGACTGTGCATCACTAATTATGATTTTACAACTTAGATACAGGTTAAACACAACACAAGATTCATATGTCATATCTTATTATGATTCCAGGTCAGCCAATGAGCTACTGTTATCTTTGAACATCTTATTTGTTTTAAAATCCAGTTGAATTTGGTAAATTTCTATTCCCAGAAGTGAAATCAACTCTACAAAGTGGTAATACTGAGTCAACTGATACTAATTATTTACAGTTATGCTAATCATTTGACCAGGTATCTTCAAGATGGAGCTGTAAATACAATGCAGAGTTTAGTAAAAACAACAGAGTTTCATTTGAATTACAGATATGAGGTGAACTTCTGAACTGAACCCATGAAATATTCTACAGGCTGTAGAAAAAACATGGGTAAATAATATAGAAATTGAAATATGCTACAAAGAAGACTCGACAAAGAAATTGCTACATACAAATAAGATCATAATGGCACACTACTGCAAAATAACAACCTGTTGTGAAGCAAAACATGTAAGCACATATCAATATCTCTGACTTTTACAGACACCAACTTCCACAGATGCATCATGAACTCTCTACATTTTACTGCTTGTATTTCAAAAGTTTGAGCACTTCCACTGAGCAGGAGATCATTTTAAAAAGGAAAATACAGAAACGTATACATTAAAAATTATTACAAATTATGATATTTAAAACATTAAAATATTAAAAATTATGAGATGTAAATAAAACAATGGCATGTTCTGCAACCCAACAAAAGTAAAACTAAAGCAGCAAAACTTTACAGAAGTGCAAAGCCTTTTCTGTGAAAAAGCAGAATTCAGAAAACTGAATTACAAGTAGCATTCAAAACTACTATCTAAAAAAGTCATAGCAAGCCTGTCATTAAGAGCAGTCCATGTCTCTAGCCCCTACTGCTTCGATACTAAGGACTTTTTCATGCAGCATGCTGTACATAATTTTTCCTTAAATAACATTTTCCACATTGCCTCTCCCCAGGCAACAAAGCAGCGAATGCAGGCAGATGAACATCATATTTACAGCAAACAAGCAAGGGCTTACTCAGAAGCAGATGTCTGTCACTCACAGCAATGTACTAAACGAGTATCTGAGCAATAAGCAAATTCCTAAAGACGCCTAAATGGTGGTAAAATGATCAACCCCCTCGTGAGAATTAAATTCTTGAACTGAGCTAGCAAGGACAAAAGTACAAGTATGTAAAGGATGTTCTGAGGTCACTGAGCAGGACAAGCATGTGCTCTTCACTTACACTTCAAAACAGTGTTGTCATTTTCTTGGACTGTTTCATACAAGGTGACAATTTCAAGCACAGCAGTCTGACAATTAAACTGAGGTCAGAAAAACCTGGCCAGTTAATAGCAACCCCAAAGCAGTCTGTTCCTTATGGGGCGGCAGCTTCAAATAAATGAGATATATAAATATTTAATGCAAATTCTTACTTTTGCATAAATAAATGTAGCTCTTGGCCATGTGCAGAAGCCTGTTCTTCCACAAGTTAAAAGAATCCCCCAACATTAAGAAAACAGAGACAAATTCACATATAAAAGGAAAATCACAAAACCGCATTGAGTTATGCACTTATTACATAATTTGGGGTTTATGCTATATACTCTGAATTGCCTTAATCTGTTTGATAGAACCAATTTCAAAACTTCCATGTAAGGGCAGAAGAAATCATGGTCGTGCTTATAAAAAAGTTTTGCTGCAAGGGGATATGTAACACATTGCATTTTTCACAACAATAATCACAATTTTCTGTCTTTAAACAGCTATATTATCTAATTAAGCAAAATGACATTTTCATGTGAAAAAAGGAAAATATTGAAAACACTTTACAGCAACATATTTCTCCATTTTGCATGCAAAAAAGCCTAAGTAGTAAGGGAGTTAGTGCATTAAGTATTGTGTACAAGATAGGTGGAATTATGTTGAAAGATTATTAGAGTCAGCTCAGTTATGTATCCTTCTTTCAGAGGTGTTTGACTTGCATGGAGTAAGGGCTCAGATTAAAATTTTTAAAAACACAAGCTCTATCACAGCATTTATTATGTAAGCATCACATCCCCAAATTCTGGAAACAGAACCCTCAATTCATGTGAATTCCACACTGAAACCCTGGAAGAAGCCTGGCATGACTGGCAGAACAGACATCCATGTGCACAAGGCTCTCCCACGAGGGACTGCACTAACCCATCCATCAGCAGCTCCCATTCCCTGTGCATCAGGCAGTGCAAGCTGATGGCCAAAGCCTCCTGCATTTCAGTAGTGGACACAACAATCTTTATGTAAGCAGCACATATATGTAAATAATGTACCAAGGCATAAATGTGCCTTTGAGGATAAAAAATTAATTATATAAATGCATTAAACTTTTTTTTTTAAGTTTGTATCTCCTTTGCACTAAACACAATAAAATTAGGTGCAATTCATAAAAATTAGATCCTGCTACATATACTCAGATATAAATATGTCTGCTAAAAAGTATACCTAAATTATTTCCTTGGTTGAATTCTAGCAGAATAGCTGAAATTCAGCACATGTTGCTTAAGGTAGTCAAAGTAATTGTCAAAACACAACAGAGAGATCATTGTAAAAAAAGGCTATGCTACACTAACATACAGAGGCAGCTATTTCTTAAAAAAAACACACCCTGAAAGTACAGAGACACTGTGACAAAATCAGACTTTTTTCTCCTGTGACAACCTTCAGTTCCTTCGTTCCTTTGAATATTGTTCCTGGTTATGTTTGTAAGAGCCCCTAAATCTCAGTTTAACTGCTGTTATTGATTCTTAAAGGCTGAAACACAGGTCTAAACACAGTTTTTGCCAGCTCCTTAAGTGTCTTTTATATAAAGCATTAAGGACATTGATATATTTGTTTTCTCTTTTGGAGAAGTACAGATAACTCTATCATTCTATACATCACCTTCATTGATTGGTTTATTTCTAAAAATATGTGACAATTTACCTGCAGGACACTTGTTCCTAACTCATTAAGAGCGATCAGTAAACCCTGTGGTGTTCATTAGAAAGAAACTTCTGTACACAGCAGCAAAAAAAATTTCCTTCAGCAACAGTGGTTCAGCATTTTAAGGTGGCTGTAAGGTCAAAGATATAGATAACAAATGCATTGGATATAATCTCTATTGTATCTCCTTATTCTGAGGTCATCTTGGAGGCCTAATTGTTTGACTCATACATGTTGGTTCGATTCACTATCACCCTTTTACCCAGATTTTTAATAATATTTGTTTTCTGGGAGTTCATAATTTCTGAAATTTAGCAGAGAAGGTTTCTGGTGAAGTAATGAGCCAAAATATGACAAAACATCAATCAAAGGAGCATGTGGCTCCTGACCCTTTCTGGGCTTGGTTTTATGACTTTCATATCTTTGAAGTTATGAAAAAGAGACAAGATATGACAGTTACTGAGCTTGGAGAAGTCACTTAGTCAATTTAATTCCAGCCACCTGTGAGCAGCACCACAGAACTACTTCAGCAAATTTGAAGGTGTTCAGCTCCCTATCTTTCTTTCCCAGTAGTAACACATAAGCACTATAATAGCTTGCAGGTGTATATGGCTGACTTTCTTTCAGTCCATTGATGAAGTGAAGGATTTAAGTAAAAATGCAACAACATTACATTTCAACATTGCAATTCATCAAACAAAATCAGAGATAGACTTCGGAAGATCAGAGAACCTATAAATGCAATGCAAAATGTGGCTGTGTGAAGTCTTAGAATAGAACCATGGCCAGTTACTTCTGTATGATGGATGAAAAGAAAGAAAATTAATCCTAATATATGTCATAGGTGAGCTCCTTGTTTAGGGCATTTTAGCAAAATTAGAACTTTTTGCTCCATTTCTGTTGTTCTAGAAGACGAGTTGCAATAAAAACCATTGATTATTTCCAGCTTTAGAGGTGGTGAGGCTTAGGTATTAAGAAATTACACTTTTTCAGGGCTTTTAATGAAAATCAGGATACTTCACCAGCCCAAAAGATAAGGAAAAAAAATCTCATTTTAATATATTTTTAGTTTTACCAAGTAGGAGATTTTTAATTTGTCTATGAGCAAGCCATATTGGATCTTTCTGAAGTGAGTGAAGATGCTTCAATTTTCAGCAGAAACTGAACCGGTGCCTTAGGGAAATAAGATTGCCATATTGTTCCTTTGGGGAAGGGGAGAAGGTTTGAAGAGTTGTTTGTGAACAGAAACAAAGCTAAAGTTAAAAATAATTTTAAAGAAAACAGGAAAAGGCAACTGAGGCAGCCTGTTGGAAAGCTAAGCCACTGCTCTAGGGGTGGCACCCTAATACAATTTCACGTAAAAATTGATAGACTGAATTACAGAGAAATATGTGTAGACAGTGATGTTTTAGCACTTTTTTCCCATTTAAAATATTCATACTCGTAACAGCAAAGATAACAATGGGAGTCTACATATTTCAGGAAGAGTTCTGGAAGTTTGTGGTACATTAGTGGAGGGTAAAGCCAGAAGGCAGGAAAAAAAGGATGAGGAAAGTAAGCATGGGTCTTTCTGTGCCAATTTTCTCTCCTGCCTGAGGCTGCCACTTTGGTAATAACCTGAGTTTCTAACAGGTTATATTACACAGGAGGCTCAAGATTCTGAAAAGTTATGTACAATAAAAATCTGAGAAATGTGCTGAGAGTAACAGTATCTGTTAAATCTTTAGGCTCAGCTCTGTTAAAGTTAGGCTTTCTGGTAGGAATAACTTAGCTGCAATGCTGTCATTCAGAGGCAGGCAAATGACATTTGACTTTTAAAGGGAGGGGAGCATAGGTGTTTGTGGAGGAAACAAGCCCGAGCCTCTGAGCAAACCAACATTTGGAGCATCAATAGACATTTTAACTCTCTCAACTGATAGGTTTTGAACCCTTCATGGCTCAAACACAGACTGGAGAGAAATAGGTAGCATATTAGGAATTTGAGTGTTACAATAGCATTTATGCACCTTCCAAACAATGTTCAGAGAGCCAGCTTCCCATCAAAGGCAGTAAAAGAGAAAACATTCTCAGGAGCTTCAGTCACCTGTCAGTACTGATTTCTTTCTTTAATTTGTTTTGTTTGGGGTTTTTTACGCACTTTACATATCCAGGAAAAAGCTAGTACCTCTGCACTTAGCTCACTGACAAATCTATTAACATGGCAGATGCTCTCCTTGCATCAAACATCAGAGGTTTTTCACGCTTAATGGGCAGAGTCTTTTCACATTCTGAAACGGAGCTTCCTGAAGAAGATCAAAGCACAATGAGAATGAGATAGGGAGCAAGACCCAGGAGTTCTAATCCATTTATATCATCTTGTCTTTCAATATTGTGAGCAAATCCCCCTAAAATGAATGCAGCCCATAGTGGAAGTTAATCCTGATCTGTGAGATTACAAAGTTGGAACAGGCAGGTTCACATAAAGGATAACAAGAGGATGGATGTCAAGTCGGTTCCTTACCAAACAGACCAAAGGAAAAATAATGGAACAGGAAACCTTGCTTGCTCCTTGGTGCTACTGTGAATGCATACTCTGAGAAATTTTAATTCTGAGAACCTCACAAAATATTTCACAGTTTTTTTTTTTTAATAATAGAAGCAAAGAAATACAAAACTAAAAATTACTCATTTTTCCAGTAAGATAAGATCTGTATAAGATACACAGATATATAAGATATCTAGCAACTCATGGACTATTTGTCAATACCACACTGTGTTTGAGTTTATTTCATTTCAATTTTTAAAAGTGATTTTCTATATGGGTATTTTTTATGTTTGTTTCCTTATAGCATTATAGGTGTAAGTGGACAAAATAAAATATAGGCTATTTTTAGCCCTCAATAAGGGCAACAAAAATTTTTTTTAACTCAAAGTCACTTGAATCTGGTCATAAGGAGCAGGTCACTCTCAGTCTTATGAGAAATGTATAGATTGCAAATTCACATAAAGTATTTAGCTTTCCCCTGTTGATACTCCCACAATCACCACCGAATGAAAACATGCACTATGCTTTTACCCAAGTTGTTATGTAAACGATGTCTCCAAAGTTCTGGGATATTATTAGTCTAATTAGAGCAATGCCAAACCATACTGCATTCAAACACAATCTCACTAGGACAATTGCTGTCAATGTTCCATCAAATATATCTATTTAATTTTTTGTATTTTACTTGGAGAATAAAAATGTTCCCAAGTTAGGAACGCCATAGCACACAGATTATTCGTGCAGAAGGTGCTAGAGTACTTGAAATATATTAAGATGTCTCCTGAAAACCAAATTAAGAACTAATACATGGCCTCAGCAAACCAGAAACTAGTGCCAAGTACTGCATATTTATGTTTGATTTTGCCTCCACATCAAGATGTGGGTTTCATATTTATAAAGCATTTTCAGAAACAGTGGTCCTAAACCTGCATGAAGAATAAACAGGAAACTGCTAGGGGCAGTGTTACAGGATTTAATAATTCCAGAGATAAGCATGGATTCAGATCAGCTTTACAGTGCTTTTATAGATATTATTGTGCTGGGAGGAGATAAAATTTGGACCCTGTAGGCAGAATTTCAGTGAGGAAGTTTCTATTCAGTGATAGTGAGGCTGCATTGGTCTGGCTTCGCCACAGAACCCTCTTTGCAGCCTGATGTGTATGGATCAGCCAGGAAAAAAAATTTGACATCCTTGTTCTTAGTGACCATTCATAGGCAGAGCTGAAGGGAGGTAAAGTTGGAGGCAACTTCCCATACATGAACCAAAAGTAATAAATGGCCCTTTTCCCCCAGCTGAAATGCAGTAGACGGGGCAAGGAGAGAACTTGAGTATGTAGAGGTCAAGCACTGGAAGAATTTATAATTATTATTTTTAAACATCCAATGCCAGCTTTTTTTCTCCTTCTCAAGGTATTTGAGGTGAGTACACAAGGATACAGAGCTTGTGCTTAGGCATCTATATTTTCTTCTAGGTCAGATTAAGCTAATGTAATAAAGTAATGGAAAACCACTGATGGATCTTGGCTGAAGACATGGATGTCAAACTTTCTTTAGATAACAGAAACACTGTTTGACAGAGAAAGGTATTTGTTAGTGACTTTCCATCTACTACAAAGCACCTTGAGTTGTCTTGGCACAGTCACTTGCCATATGGAGTGATGTGTGACCTGTGTTAATTTTGTTCCTATCAAGATATTTTGTTAAATTTCCACAGAGATGTTGTGATGGAAATTATTGGCTACATATGTCAGCAGGAATACATGAAAATTTGAAGCCTTTTAAGTATATTTAGAATGGATCATAATCCCATAGCAAACTCCCAACAATACTTTACCATTATTAACCCCTGTTACTAGGAAAAAAATCCTTGTGGTAAGAACAATAATATTGCTTGATTTCCCAGTAATGAGGCAATTAACTAAACTATCCTTCTACATTTTTTTCCTAATGAAAAATATTTGAATATTCACTTGTAACTGTTACATTAAGCCTTAATAGCAATAAATTTCTTTGATGGAACTCTGCCCCTATACTTACACAATAATTGTTCATAAGGCAGCAACAACTATTGTAAAGGAAAACTTTGGTCTGCCTTTATTTCTATCTCTGTAATGGATAAAATTGTTTTCCTCATTGTTTTGACTGTTCATTTTCAAATGAATCTTTAGCCCATAACCATCTTTTTCTGAATGCAAATCCAGACATTTATACTCAGTAACTAGTCATTCTTTAACTAATTTGCTTCCAAACTCAAATATATGGGAGATATTCTATTGAGTTATCAACTTATCAATTGTCAGCTCATGAATTTCAGTTAATCATAGATCATTTCAAATCAACATCTGCATCAGTTCTGCAACAGACTAATAAATCAATTTTGTTTTTTTCAGCACCCATTTATTTTGATTATCAATGTTACCATATTTGCTTTATTTTAATATACTTTGAACTTTCACTAGTCTCTACTTTCCAGTAGAACACAAAGGCTGCTATCAAAAATATCCTTATACAATAATTTTTAGCAGTAGTAGTAGCATGCCTTAAAGTTTTTAAAGACTAGTAGGTATATAGCTAAATGGAGTAAGAAAAAAAAGATAGATATATTACAGCAATTTCTAAAAAAATAAATTTCAAAGTATTTGGTTATATCCTACTCTGCTGCTTGTCTCAGTGCAAGTCCAGGGCCAAAATCTGACCAAGCAGAAAATTAATTGAAGCAAGATGTTTGATTATGACTATAAGACTTTCCTTTTCAATAGGTTTTGTATTAATCCTTTTTCTAGCCCACTGGGGTGACCATGGGAATATTAAGGGACTTATTTGAACATGAGTTTGATCTAGTCTGAAACATCCTCATTAGTGCTGGTGATGCTCATGAAGCAGAGAACCCATGTTCACTTTTAAAACAGCAGCTAATATATGCAAGGCTGAGAGGCACAAAAAGTTGAGATAAACTTTTTTGCTTGTATAAATTGTAATAGCAGTGAATTCAGCAGAACTGCCAGAATTCTTTCTGAGCTTTTTTATTCATTAGATAATCACATTTGCTTTGGAAGTGTGTCCCACATGGCACTGTCTCATCTGTCACAGAGTTGGTGGGGACGTGTTCATATGTACAGTGAAAGTAGAAATCTGACCAACTGCAGGGTAAAGAGAAAGCTGAAGAAGGAGGAAGGTAATATGACTTGAAGCCCTCCACACACAACAATAATCTGCATCTAGCAAGAAAATTCTGGTAAACCCAGCATATTAAAAAAATTCTGGTTACCTCGGCATCCTGTGAGAAATAGTGCCACACATTCAGACGATTTTTAAATGGTATCTCAAATACCATCCCCTTCCCCCACCTTCTCTCCAGGATTTTCATTTACAGAAATACTCATAAAACACCAGTATTTTTTTCCCAGAGCAATGTAGCTATATCCAACACCCCAGGTTGGTATCAGAAGTCTACTTCAGCAATACTCCTGTGTGCAGTGTTTATTACTTTTAAGAAACAGAGCTAAGACTACAGAAAAATAAACATTTTTCACCATTTTGATTATATAAACTAATAAATATTCTCCTCCCAGACCTAGGATCCTTGAAGTCAATACTTTCTGAAAATAAATTGTTTCTTACTTTCCATATTAAAAAAAAATATTAACAATCAATAGAGAGGTCAAAAGCTTTTCTTCACAAAATATTTTTACAGCACTTTTTCTTTTCCTTCTCCCTTTTCTTCTCCTGAAGGACACTGAATATTAGAAAGCTGTAACAATCACAGCTTCAAATGTCTTTGCAAATTCAGTTGAATTTAAACACGGACTCGTGCACAGAGATGTCACACACATGATTTGCTACAGACAGCTGCATTTCCTTTCTCTCATAGGGTTTATTACCTGTCCTTAGGGTCCCCCATTTTAAAGTCTCTGACCTAGCAAAGCCTAAGCCTATCCTATGATCCATCACATCCTCATCCTGCATCCCCGATTTACAGTGCAGTACCAGATTTATTGAAAATGTATTGCCTTGCTGTGATTTATATTTGTGCAAGTCACTGAATCACAAGAGCTGTTAAGTCTTCAGGGCAGGAATCATCTCTGATGATACACCTGGTAAATGTATCACATTTATTCAATAGCTACAGAGTTCAAAATTAGGTTTCAGTTATAGTTATACTGCAAAACAGTATCAATAACTAATAATAACAATTCTTTTCCAGCTTCATATTTATGCAATAAATAATGTCTGCAGCAGATGAGGAACATAAGGTCATTTTCTGCAATCTTTCAAGTTTTACCAGATTTAAGAAGAGGAAACCTTTTATGTTATTATAAAACAGGAACTCTTCTTAGTTTGATAATTATGATCCTTTAAGGCTTCTTAAATTAAATGCCACCCTGAAGAAAAAGAAATTAGAAAGGAAAATAGCCTGGTTTTATTTTTTCATCCCTTTCTTCTTCTACTCAAACTTTTTTAAGAAACATCATGTTATCCTTTGATAAAAGTGCAATGAATTCTATCCCATCCTTTCCCATTTCTCTATAGTTCTCTACAGTCAGATTAATATGATTATGAATGGAGTACAACTGTTTTGTAGCTCCCTCTGGAACTTAAAAAGGGAAATTGGATAACTTGGCAAACCTCATTTGCACTCAGAAGTTTGACTAAAATCCATCTCAGGATAAACAAGAAAACAATGTGAAACAAGTGTTAGAACAAACTGTCTTGCACAGGCCTGGGCCATTCTCAGCATCAGCTGCTTGTTTGAATACACTTCAAAAATATCACTCACTAACCAAATTGCTAACACTCTATTTAACATGGTGAGATAACCCACTGGACGTTTTTCACTTGTGGAATGATGAAAACTTAAAAAAACAGTCAAAACCAAACCCCTGAAAACCATCACCATAAAAAACCCCACAGATAAAACTATTAAAAAATAAGACTTTAATCAAAATTTACCAGACTGCTCCTAACTGCAGGGTTAGTGCCCATAATTCCTGAGCAGCAGAGAGAAAGCCATGGCTGCCCCAGCTCTCACTACATAATAATTATCAGGAAATGCTGGCTTCTCAGTGGTTGTGACAGTAGGATACCCACTGACTACAGGACAAAAACCTCATTAATATGGCCTCTCATTATACACAGCAATCACTATTTGTATTTCATGAGATCATAGATCTTTAATATGTTGTTCAGGTCTCCTTTGGCTACAAAAATAAGAGGCAACCAGAGAGAGAAGGTAATGGCATGAGCTGCATGAGATCACCTATGCTGCACTCATACCATGTTGGTTTTCAGCTGGACAGCATTCAGCTCACAGGCTGCTGCCAGAGCTTTGAATATCTCCAGCTGCAGAAAAATTTCCCAGAATAAATCATCCCTTGGGATAAATGATGAAATGACCGCCATAACTGGTTTCTAGCACTACTGACAAAATACAGTTGTAGAATGAACCCTGAAGTTTTTACTATAAATTAGTTATTCATGCTAGGAAACTTTTCTTCCTGCAGGATGTTTTGGTAAGATTCTGTGGGAAATACTTGACAGGCAGGTATCCAATTGCTGATTGGTGACACCAGCTTCCACATAAGGTAAGAATATGTTGTAAAAGCACCACATGAAATCTTGAGTGGCTGTTGAACCTGGTTATGTTTGTAATGTAGCTTGAGCTTAATATCTAAATTTCATAGATAACCAACTCCAAAATTAAATGGGTTTCCTCAACACACGGACAAAGCCCACAGCTGAACAGAACTTGAATTGACAAATTCTCCCCTCCAGATATTAAAAAAAAAAAAAAAAAAAAAAAAAAGAGAGAGTTTTGAAACTTTTGTTACTACAATTCCTAAAATGAATGATTTTTGAAACTGATCATTGCATTATAAAATACAATATAGCTACTAAAATATTAGTTTGCTGTTTACTACATTTTGTCTTCTGGATTTGTTATGAGAACTTTTGTTAAAGAAGCTCCTAGAATTTAAAGTGGTTATTCCAATAAATAAATAAATCTAACCACACTTATGAAACATAGCTCTACAGATGGACCAACATAAAACTAATGGTTGGGAAAGAACATTAAAAAAAAAAAAAAAGAAAAGAAAACAGCAAGAAACTGCTGCAATTACTCTCTCACCTTTAGCTTATTAATCACAAGGCAGCTGCCAACTGGCCTTTTATGCTAAGTAATCACCCAGGTTGTAGTTTTTATTTTATTTGCCACAAGCTATTACCTCAACATTCAAATTCAAAACTTGGCTTAAGAATTGGAAGTTTACTTTGCAGACATTGGACTGGTCTGTTCCCTCCAGTGGTTGTTGTAGTTTGATCAATAGGTCACCAGCTCCTGGCTTCTTGACTTGCACTAACAGGCAAAAATTCTGATAAGCAAACTACAGAACAGCACAGCATCCAAACAACTTAGGGATATACATAATGATGGTTTTCTTAATTTCTTTCTTAGACACAATTATGGACAGAAAAGGCAAGGGATATTCATGTGAATGAGCACCCAGAGGATTCTTATTTAGTATATACAGGAACATGTACAAAATAAAGCACACAATTATAAAATTCCTCATAAACATTCAATAAGAGAAGAGGTGGCTGGACTGCTCATCTTCTGCCAGTAGCAAACTTAACTGATCTCAATTTTCTCTAAGTCACATTTTAACTGTTTAAATTTTTGGTCAAAATTGTGTAACAAAGACAAGTTAATTTGTGGCTAAATACTAAGCTTTGTCACTGATCTATGAAAAACACTGGAGAAAGAAAGCAAAATACAGAAAAAATCCAATATTTACAGAAATACTCAGAAGCATTAACGATATTATTCCTTTTTCAATGGACTCCAAAACACCAAATAGAAATGTTAAGGGTTCGTTCAGTTTCACCTCATACCTCAGCCTTTTTAACTACTTCCAATTTGTGTCCATTCCAGTTTGTTAATTCCTTCGTGTATACTCCTTGAGCACTTTTTCCTGTAGGAAACAGGGTGTAGGCAACAGAGAAAATACCATGTTCCTAACTCAACATGACTACAATGCTGGTTATTGTGCACCACACTGAGCCTTCACTAGCTACACCAGCCTCACTGAGTGTTCCTACAAATGCATGAAATGTTCCCATTCTTCTCTGTCCATGACAATAAGCACATAATGCTGTTTTATAGAAAAGGACAGTTCTAATTAAGTTCTCACAACATCCTTCTTCCTCAGGTAGGGAAAAAAGGGTTTGAATTTGAAAATGGTTGCATTAACCTAAAACATGAACATGAATTAAGTGAACACACAACAAACAAGAAATAAACCTTCATATAATCCAGCGGATTATCAGTTCAATGCTAAGATGCAATACAGTCACTTCAATGCCAAGGCTCACATGTCCCTGAAACTAAATTTTTTTTCTTTTTTTCAAAAAGCTCTAAATATCTTCTCTGGAGCCTTATCGCTCCAATGCTTCTAGAATAAGGCTCATAGCTAGGGGAGGTGGCAAGCACTGTTATTACTGAAATGAGGAGATAACACATTGTCATCAACACCTTCTGAAACATCTGGAGAGTAGTCAGTGGTGGCTGCAGACACATTAGTAGAGAATTGTATAACTTGGAGTAACTAATTCTAGAGAATGACACTCAGCTTTATTTATTTATTTTATTTATTTTATATGCCTGAATATATTATGGCTTTAAATCTGATTATCGCTACTAAAATGTAGTTTTTGATTATGTTACCTGCTTATTTCTTAATGCCTTAGCAAAATAAAACAAAACAAATCACAGCAGAAGAGTTTTATGAGATTTCCTGTCTTTAAAATCAAGGGCAGATTCTACCTCACTTTGCACCCTACAATATCATTTGCACTGCCAAATGACTGCAGTGACCACTATTATGACTGGCATCAATGCAAGCCCTTTAAGCTTCCAAGGAAGTAAATAAATGGAGTTACAGAAAATTTAGCACAAAATTGGTTACTGGCAAACCACAATAATTTCCTAGAAAAGCTCGAGCTTTTTAAACAAAAGAAAGACTCTGGTATCTCCTGAGGCCAGTGCCATCTCTCAATTTGCACTCTGTTGTAGTGGAAGACACTAAATAAACCAAAGAGATAAGTATTAAAGCTACTGTTTGAAAACATTCCAACCTCTCATTCAAATAGGTTCATTAAGTAAATCTGACATATTGTACTGAAAACTCTTTACATGCTGCGACCATTTCCTTACAAATCAACAATAATAAAGAAATCCAAGCCCAATCCTACAGCTTTTACTTTGAAATTTCAGTGAGAAATTGAGATTTAATCTCATCTGAATTGAATTAAGCACCTTAAATTAGCAATACAAAATCAGTATTTCTGAGCCCTCATGAATCTAAGTGACAGGTGAAGAAAGACCTCCAGTTCAGACACATGGAGTACTTGATCAAGACAGAAGTGAACACAGCTCACTCATATTTAAAACATTATTTCATATATTTTTAATAAAATAACCGATACAAATTCAAAACCAACTTCATAAATCAAACATTATTCAATGTACGAGGCTTCAAGGTTTGCCCTGTTATGGATGTGAGCGTGCCTGTCTCTGAGACAAGGGTTTTGCACTTGAATGCTTGAGGGTTTATGAAAGGTTTATTGGATTTCATAGTCCCTTAAGGGGAAACCCTTTAAATGTCTTTGCAATTATAAGTCTAATAACAATTTCAGCTCTTGGACAGAGCCTTGACTTGACAAAGATAAGGAACTGGAAGTTGCTCAGTCAATACAAAGCTATTAATCTCTGTCACCCTGCTGTCATTGTGGCTCAGGGAAACAATGTAGTTTCTTGACCTACGTGAAGCCGTGCAGTGATTTTATTCAGGATGTCAGCATTCATCAGCACAGATTTTGTCACACCCCAACTCACTTGAAGAGCTCCCAGTTCTTTATCTTGACTGCATTGACACCCTTCAGATACCAGCAGTTTGTTTCAGTCTCTGCTTATTATTATTATTTAGCACCTACTCATGTGTAAAAGCCTTCAAGAATAAAGTTTTGAGCTGGAATATAAGCAGTTTCATCATTGCCTTCTGTGTCCTCAGAGGACAGTTTTGAGTTGCCAAATTCTATACGTGCTTGCATATTCAAATGAAGGTTAATTTTGTTCATCTTCAGTAAAATTAGATTAGTATTTTTCCTTAGTGGTGCGCTTTTTAATGTTATCCTTCTCTGATCTTGAAATACAGTGTGAGAACATAGATCAAACTCTTAGTAAATTATTCTGCCAATTTTATCACAGGAATGGACAATTAGCATGGATTTATCTTAAATAAGCTGAATTTATCTTTCTTTCTTGGTTAGTGTACCCTTGCTATAGGAGAAATTACAGCACAGATTCACTAATGGACTTACTCTGAAGTCTTGGTGAGCAGTGAAAAGAACCCTCACATTTTTCTGGAAATCTCTGCAGAAGACTACAGTGATAGTTTGTAGAAACTTCACTAAATATCACATGCAAACAGCAAACAGAAGTAAAAAGGAGTAATATAACCCGTTCATACAGAATGATAACTGCACTTGAACCTTTAATAAGTATTTCCTAAATGGATTACTGAGTAACAAAAATGTGGACCACAAGAAAAGCTAAATAAATTACGAGTAATGTAGGAATGATGATTAGATGGGTTATTTTAACTGCCAAATGTCAACTTATTATACTGAATTATATATATGAATACTAGCAAAACTAAGCAAATATTAGTAATCTTTCCAAAATAATTAGCAGTATAGTATCCTTGTATTACATGTAATAGAAGTAATGGAACTTCACTGACTTCAGTAAACCTATTCTAGAATTTCTCTGAATAAATAAGATTTTCAAAGTGAAATTAAATTCTACCAAATTTGCAACACTGATAATTTTATATTGTATAATGAATATGGATTATACTGTACAATTGCAAGGGTGTTTCCTTTCTGGGTCTGTGGTTTGTCTTGGGGTTTTTCTCAGTGAGTATTTTGAATGCAAGGAACTACAAGAGAAAACTAACTAAAATTACAGCAATCACTTATATTTCTATCAGACAGTCCAGGAGTTTTCTATCAACTCTTATTTTCTTTTTTTTTTTTAATCTCTTCTTCTTCACTCTTCAATTTGCCCCTTTATGATGTTCTCCTCTTTGTCCTGCTACCCTTGCATTCTTACTCCTTCTTGCCCTTGCATCTGTTTCTATTCTCCATCTGTTTTGCTGAACAGGTTGCAGAGCAAGTTATATAATAACTTTCACATCCTCCTGCTGAAATTGGCTGCAACCAGCCTGCTGGTCTTACACTTGCTGAGTCAACCTGCTCTCTTCAATGTAGTCCTTCCAGTGTACGAGACTGACAGAGGCAGTGCTGCTTCAGCAAAGTCATCCTGAATAAAGGTGACAGCAGGCAGCTGCAAAATAAACTAAGAATTAACTTCAAATTATATTTTTGTCTAGTTTATTCTCTGTAGGCTTCAGAGTATGAAGGTTCTGATGTTGTTTTATAATGTGGGTTCAGCTGGTTGAGGAAGGAGTTCCGCTACATTCTCTTTTTACAGTGGACAACCTAAAATCAACTCACTCAGAAGATATTCTTAAATGTGTCTTCTGGTAGCTACTGAAATTGAAATGAATGGGGAAACTGAATTAATGCATCATTTGTCTTAACCCTGTCAAGGCAAGAATCTATGATTGTTGAAGTCCATAAAGTTGTTCCCAGTAGAAGAGGATTAGCACCTACAAGTATAGTTGGAATTGCTATTTTTTTCCTACTTTTTCCACACTTATATATTTCATATCAGACCAATTGCCAGTATCTTTCAGAGTATTTTCTTCCTCAGCTATCACTCTCCCTCCTTTCACTCTTTCTGTGGTCTTTATCTTTTCCTCTCTGGTTCCATTTTGTGGCATTGCAGCCATTGCTAACAATACCAATCTTACATATTGTGGATATGCTTCAAATTTTCTTAAATCTTTAACCCAAAGTCCTCCTCCCTGTCTTCTGCATGTATATATGTGCATGTAAGTATTTATGCACACACATATGGAGCATCTCAGTTACTCAGGGCTGTTAGTACATGATAACAAAAGCAACACCACAGAGGCTAATGCCAATTATAGAGTCAAGGATTGTATCATTCATTCTGATCTCTCACACTGTTTCATTAATACTTGCTTATCAACACAAGCCAGAACTTTTCATCTTTCTGGGCCAGTGCCAGCACTACACTGCAGTTTGACCAAGTGTACTGCACAATGTGCACACTCTCTCATGCCCTGATACACTGTGCACAGCTGCCATCTCCTTTTAACCTCTCTCAATGCAAATTAGATGGGGTTGACAGGAGAGCACAGACAGATTTTAGGAGGTAACATTTTTTTACAATAAGTGACCTCATTATTAATTTAGCATTTTCTTCTTTTTCTTTCAGCCTCTCCATTCTTTAATTCCACTTGGTAGTTTCTTTCCAATACTTCACAAAATTATATTCTTGGATATGCTCAAACCTATTTCTCATCCTCACAAAACACCTAAGGTTTTGGTCTTTGCTTTTTTGGCCTTTGGGGTTTTTTCCCCATCTTTGTTTATTCTGTTATTCAGTGTTTATCCTCATCCCATCTCACATGGCCAAAGCAGAATTGCCCACAATCTGGCAATCTTCTTTGAGGAAGATACAGACAGTATCACATATGGAACACCAGGAACAAGATGTGACTTCATGGCTGCTGATCCTGCTCAAAAACAGTCGAGTTCACAGTACAGACACAATTCCATATGCAATCTAGCAGTGCCTGTCACCAACTTCATTGCCCATAATCTGGGTGGCCAGATGAGCCATCAAATATTTCCTTCTGACTTGTTTCTCCTCTTTCTCATCACTTTTATAACATTGAAAGGGTTCATCCAATATCATAAATGCAATTTTTTTTACTTCCTTTGACTCATAAGACCTAAAGGTTCTAAAGCAGTTTACACTTCCTTTCACACCACTTTCCAGTTCCAGTGTTTCTTATAATGCCACTGGCTGTTTTTTGCCTCACTATATAATAAATTTGAAATGACAATGCTTCGACTTTAATTGAAGGTGATTACTGAATTTTGATGCTCCTTCTTCCACTGTCTTTATATTAATACTAAGGAATTAATCACTCTTTAATTTTCTCTTGCTGGATGATAATATGCTTGTATTGACCAAATGATTAGTGATTGTGAAGCACCTTTAGTACCTAAAAGCTGTGTTCTACATATCCGAAACATTACATAAAAGCTATATAGTCACAGTACTCTTCTCTAGGTGTGTCATTCTGAAAAAATCAACAATATGTGGTACTTTAAATAAAAATGGGCCTGTATGATAATCTACAAATGACGCAGTTCAAAATATAATCAAATATTCATGTGATTAAAGATAGAGGTTTTCTGATCTGGCACAAGGAAATTCTCTTGGTTTAAATGGCTGTTTAATCTCGCAATCTCTCTGTCTAGATCGTGTTTAAGTGAAAAACACTTTAAGAGCACAATCTCTGTAAAACCATAATATCTGATCCTTTAAATTTGAGTATACGTTAGTGACTCTGGCACCATAAATTTTCACTGTATAACTATTTTCATTTATAAGTTATGTTGTAAAAGTGATATTGCACTGTAAACCCTTCTCCTTTGCAATGAATAAAACAGAGGAGTATCCAGAAATGCTTCCTGAGCTGCAGAAGCTGTAAATCAGTGGAATTACAGCATGTGGAACCATGCACCTCTCCCAAAATGTTTCCAGAAAAATATGCTCCATCCGCTTGAAATTTGCTAATAAATGGGATCAGATTAAAATGTATTTTAAAATAATTGAGAGTATTATACAGAAAGATTTTGTAAGTCAAAGTATTTCCAGTGTTTTGGCATGATTGTTACAAATCGACATTTCCAGAAATGTTTTCTTTTGCACAAGCATTCTGTTGCAATGCTACTTACATTTAAATTTGCTTTAGGAGAGTACAATAGTTATTTGTGATTTATAGTGAAGAAAAGAAGAATCAAGCCAAACATTTCTCATTAAATCTCCACCGTGCCTCACTTCATCATTTTGAATAACACTACTCAGGAGAATTCACAAAACAGTATTTATGCAAATTATTTTCGAGATTTTTAGAAAAACTTCCCATCAGTGCATGGAGTAATGAAAGAGGACTAGAATAATGCAGTGCTTCATCTACAAGATGGCCTAGTAGAATAGCAGTGCCACAAACTTTTGTTTGACAAAAGGCTGGGGCAGTTCCAGCGCTCATTCACTGGATGGTAAAAGCATGAGAGGATGAAAAATTTACTTCATGAAATCAGAATTAAGAATGAAATTTACTGAGCTCCCCACTCCAACATATAATGATGAAAAAAAAAATCAAAAACAAACAACAAAAAAAGTTTTTAATTCTATTATAATGAAAAATCATTAAAAGAAATTAAAAGCAAACTTCAAAGGAAATTGTAAAGTCCCATGTCAACAATTTCAAATTCATGTTATTTATTTTAATTTAAATTCTGGAACAAAAAAAACCCCTTGGTTTTATGAAGCATTTCAAATTCAACACAACCATGTAGACTAGAATAGTATAACCTTCATGTGTTTGGATTTTTTTTGTTCTCAGGTGAGATTTCTACCCCAAAGCCTTAAATAAGTTCTCTATCTCAATAACATCAAAAATGCAAAATGAAATTGTATTTCTTAATATACAGTAAATTCACGAATACAAGCCGCACTGAATATAAGCCGCATCTCTGGGTGTTGGCAAACATTTCGGTTTTTGTCCATAGATAAGTCGCACACGAATATAAGCCGCTCTGTCGTTCGCAGCGAGGACCTGCGTGCAATTAGTAACAGAACCGCGGGAGGGCGGGGTTTACTGGCTGAGCTAAGGCTGTGCAGGCTCGGCCCGCTAGGGGCCGCTGACAGGGCCAGGTGGCCCAGCCTGGCGCTGCCGCTCGGGGCCGGCCGCCGCTGCCACTGGGCTCGGTCACCCCGGGTCGGCGCTGCCCTGCGGTGGCAGGCAGGGACGGAGCTTCCCCTGCTCCTACGGCAGCGGCGGCGGGCGGGGACGGAGCTTTCCCGCGCCCGTGGCGCCGGCGGCGGGCAGGGACGGAGTTTCCCCGCTCCTGCCGCGGTGGCGGCGGGCGGGGACAAAGCACCCCGTCGGCTCCCCGAGCCGCGGCAATGGCAGCGCGGGGCTCCCGTCGGCTCCCCGGGCCACAGCAATGGCGGCGCGCGCTTCCCCCCCCTCCCCGGGCCGCAGCAATGGCGGCGCGCGCTTCCCCCCCGCTCCCCGGGCCACGGCAATGGCTGCGCGGGGCTCCCGTCGGCTCCCCGGGCCACAGCAATGGTGGCGCGCGCTTCCCCCCCCCTCCCCGGGCCGCAGCAATGGCGGCGCCGGCTTCCCGCCCCCTCCCCGGGCCGCAGCAATGGCGGCGCCGGCTTCCCCCCCCCTCCCCGGGCCGCGGTAGGGGCGGCCCGGGTCCCCCCTCTCCTCCCCAGGCCACGGCAATGGCGGCGCCGGGTCCCCCCCCGTCTCTCCCCTGGGCTGTGGCAGAGGAGGAAAGAGAGCTCTCCCGCCTCTCTCCCCGCCCCCCGTGCTGCCTACAGGGAGCCAGGCTCCACCCGCGGCGCAACAAAGTAGCGATTTGTAACAATCGCAAAATGCCGACTTTGCAGCTGCTCGGCTCAGCATTCTGGCAGGCACTTCTGAGGTTGTATTAGCCGCTCCTGATTATTAGCCGCATTTCCGGTTTAGGAGCAAAATCTTAGTCAAATTGGTGCGGCTTGTATTCGTGAAATTACTGTATATCAGAATTGGGGGAAATAATATTCTTCTTTTTAAATCTGAAAGGGACTCTGTCTTACTGAAAGTTTAAGTGTGTAGATTTGGTAGGAATTGCCCATTTATTGGGTAGCGAAAGCTAAATGAAAAAGTCAACCTATTGATATTGTTTTCATTATTTCTGGTAGGTTGGAGTCTAAAACCTTCAGTTTAAAGGCAGCTATGACTTTTGAGCTAGGTAGTGTCCTAATAAATATGCAACACTTTGTTCCTTTCCCCAGTGAAACTCGAATTATTCTCCTTACAAACTGCAGTAGGTCAGGGGACAGTAATGAAGTAATCTGTGTTTTTGCATAAGTCAGGACCAGAGCAAGGGATCTGTCCTGCCAAAACACACTGAAGTCCAAGTTCTAATTTCCATTGGGTAAGAGAGGGCTTTACAACAATCTTAATGGGGAAAAAAATATCAAGGAATGCAATGGCTTTGCAAGGAGTAAGTAAAATTCTATGTTTAAGTTTTGAGCTTCTAGATTTTCACAGCTGCCATAAACAGCTGGGTATTTGGGTTTATTTATTCACAAATCATGGTGTGTTACAACACAGATTTGATCTCATTCAGGGTTGAACCATGCCAGATTGAAAAACTGCTATGCAGTAATTGCCTTTTTACAGCTGCTGGATGAATTTAGTTTTCATCTCATGTCTCATTATTCACCTTACTGCAGATCTGTGGGTGTAAGAACCACAAAACGATCTGAGTATCCTATTATTGCCCTATTTCTGAAATGTAACAAGACTGTTTAGGTTCAAGTTGCTACTTTGGGTCTGGAAGTTGTTGCTATGAACAGCAATGTATTTTTCCATTTATATATGGAAAACACCAACACTTTGGAGTCCTTTATCATAGGAACTGGGGAAAAAAGGTCTTAAGAATCAGTAAAGGTATGAAAATTTCCTTCTTTGAAACAGAAGTTACCTACACAACACCCTACCATCAGGAACATAAAATGTGTAATTAAAATTCCAAACAGAAAAACAGAGGGCCCTAATTACACATGGCCAATGAAAAATGGGAGCAGCATTTGAAGTCTTTCAAGCAGACAAGGCAGTGATGCTTCATAAAGACAGGAAAAGGTCACATATGCTAACTCAAAAATAAGGAAACAAGAGTTCAAATGCTACATTCCAGCTCTGGAAGCAGACTAGGGAGATTGGAAGTATTTAGCCTATTTCGGAAGCTAGTGGATTCTTCTTTTTTTTTTGGTTCTGACTCTCAGAATTTGCACACTTTATGTAGAACTTCAGTCAGGAAGTACAACAGATTCATCTCCTTTCTCCTCTATCTGATCTCTTCGCTAGTGCCTTTGAACTCTGAGTAAACTGGATTTGATTTTCAGTTGCAGATCTATTACTTCTTCATATGGCCTCTGACAGTGCACCTATTTTGAAATAGGATGTTTATATAAGAAAGAGATTTTACTCTTCAAAAAGACCAAAAAAACCATCTCACATTAAATACAAACCTGTGATATGTCTGTTTTGAAGAACTATGAAAGGAAGAAAAGAAAATGTGGTATTTTAAACACTAAGAGCAGTCATACATGTCACCAAATGCCATTAACAGAGAATTCAACAAAAAGATTTGTTTGAATGAAGACTGCAGGATTCATTACCAAACTCCTTTTTAAATGGGAAGCCTATCAATGTGCTCTCACATTGCACACATTTTATTGTGTTCTTCATAGAGTCAAAAGGAGTTTGAATTTAGTCTAGAGGTGATTGACTAGAACTCTGCAACTGCACTTACATCAGCTCTACATCAGGTCCTGTTTTAATACACACAAAAATCATAATGAAGCAATTACAAACATCACACACAAAAGGGCAGAAAATGACAGCAGGAGTCACAACATACTTTATTCCAAGAATCACACACTTAAAAAAACTCATACACATCATTACAAATTCTGCTATAGGCCAAGTACAACTCTCAACATGACCTGTTCCCCTTAAAGAAATGGTCTGTTCTACAAGATAATTTAAAGTTTACTTTAACGACTAAGTTGTGTGTTACAGGCTTTTCTGCCCTCCTCCAGTGTATTTTTTTTTTCCTTATGGTTAATTTGCAATTATTAACTGGGATAAAGTATAAAGAATAGGAAGAAGAGGTAAAAGTTTACAAGAGAACATCAGGGTAAATGCTGAATGTAAATGAAAAAAGTGGTCTATGTGCTAAGACATACAGTTAGGGAAAAAAGGCTAAGATATCAGAACAGAGTTGGTGGTAATGGAAAAAAATTCAATTCTCCCTGGTAGGCAAGGTTATCTAACAGTTATTTTATTTCTCATTTGTTTGCAGACATGTTTTCAGCTTTTAGGTTAATTATCAACTTCCCAGCTCCTCCCGATTTTCTTCCAGAACACTTCCACACATTGTACCTTATCTACGAAAGATACTCTTGTTTAAGAAACATAACATATACATGCCATACCTTTGAAAAAACCTTTCAATAATGAAAAACCAAAGTAGCAATGAAAAATATCAGCCAGAGGCAAAATTACAGTAACTCAGATGAAAAATAAATAAATAAACAGCCCCACAACCCTGCAAAAAGAAAACAAGGAACTAGCACTGTAAAAAATTCCTTCTGATAGGCAGAATTTGTTTCAAAGACAAACAAGGCTTTTCCACATATAGTATTGAATCTGTTGTGAACAATTACAAACATTAAGAATTATAATTAAGTTCTGTTTATAAAAACTCCACGTATCTTTCCTCTACATCAAGACACCTACTGTAAATAGCTGAAACTAGCTAATTCACAAAAGGTCTTTTGTTATGGTAGTTCCCAGGTTTGCTGTTTTGACAACAGAGATGCGTCTTTCACTGAAGGTTCAAAGACAGTAATGGGAGTAATATAAATAACAGGAATGAAAATGACAATTAGGAGGAATGGTACAAGCAGTAAAGGGACTGTCAAAGTCAAGTCAGGAAAGTAAAAACAGGTTGTAAAAGGAGTAAGGTCTGTAATATTAGTGAACATGTTCTGACTACTTCTAATTCCAACAGCTCAGCTGGGGACTCTGCTATAAGGCAGGAAGGCAGAGTCGTTGAAAATCAGGAACAGAGCACACTGAATTCTACATTTGATGGGTTCATTCACTGCAGGGCTGTAATGAGGCAGCTTTACATTAGCTCAGGTGTGTTTACACTCACACATCTCAGCTGCCTGAAAGGAGCCTGTAAATGTTGGTGTACCTATTGCCAATCCCAATGTCACAAGTGAATGTCCTAAGTGGGGTGGTAATAACCTCAGATTCCTGAAGTCAGCCAAGATCCAGATAAGAATCAAGCACCAGCATTTGACTAATAAAAAAACTCATCTATAAGCCTATATTGGGGTAATTATATCCCCAAAGAAGTGAGGGTTGCAAACTCAGACCTGAAATGAAGACTCTTTTGCATTTACAAGCAGCTGCAGACACACCTACAGACAGCAGGAACAATTCCTTCACTGAAAGGGCTGTCAAGCATTGAAACAGGCTGCCCTGGGAAGTGGAGACACCATCCCTGGAGGTATTGAAACAGTGTTAAAACTGAAGCAGTGAGGCAGCATTTCTCACTCATTAAAGTCACACCAGCACATAATCTAGTAGTCAGTACCAAGGATGCCCCCTGCAAAGTGAATGGGACAATGCCTGGGAAATACTTCTTAGAAAATGAGTGCTAATTAATAATATTATGGCACCTCCCTGCTTTTATGTTCATTCAAACTACTTAATCTAATTGCTTTGAGCTTTACCTTAAAAAGCTAAAAGCTAAAAAGAAAACAGTCAGAAATACTCAAATATGCTTTTCTTTTTCCTACGGTTTTCTAAAGACACTCAGTCCTGAATCTTGCAGACTAACATACAGACTTTCTCTGACCTAGAACCTGGATTATTTGAGTAGTCTATTAGCCACTTAATTTTGGGAGCATGTGACCTTCCATGGGGATTTAGATGTGAACAGCATACAGGGAGATGCCAGAGGGGAATCAGAGTACCAGAAAAGCCTCGGTTCATTGTAGCAGTGAGCTAGTGAGCTAGTGAGCTATAATTTAAAGGGTCAAAAGCCTTCTGTTATTTTCTTATGAGGCTTTTCTCTTTTGATGACTGTGCTAACAGACCCTGTTCTATTTATTCATTGAAATTTATGTTTATATTTCATGTGAGATGCTCATCTATCTGCCAACCTGTGTCAGCAAAATTATAAACCTGTCAGAGACGCTGTATTTTAGTAGTAACCTACATTGGCTGTAAAAAACAAATGCAAATGTTCAGACAATTACTTATGAGCAATGAAAATAGCACTTTCCAACAAATAATGCTGCCAAATAAAATACTGACACTACTCATCTTCAAAACAATGAATTTAGATCATCTACTTTGAATTGTGTTAAGTTTTTCAAAAGGCTTTATTTCATTTATTACCTCAAGAAAATTGCAGGCATTCCAGATACATTCAGAATATGGTTAAATACAGGAGTGCCAAACAACCTTTGAGAGGCATTTTGCAAAGCTGTGCTGAAATTCAATGCAGTTGACTGAATTCAACCATACAAAAGTTATCTCCCCTAGTCCATGGATGTCAACACACTTGAAACTGCAATGTCAGTATAAAGGTAGATATATGTATATTTACATGATAAAATCCTTGCTTCTGCTCAAGCAGCATTTTTGCCTTGGAGTGTTAATTCCATGGCTTTTCATCTTCATGGATTATGTTATTTACTGCATAGAATTAATTCAAGTCAGTAACAATGTAACATGTAGTGGATAGGAGAGAGGAAAGGAACCACAGATCCCTTGCACAGCCACAATGAAGAAAACTATCACAGCATATGTCTTGGTTTTAACCTTGTTTTTAAAGGTGGAGCTGTACTAACATTTATGCCCTAATGCCTTCAAAAGTTCTGTAGTAGCCTTATTTGGACACTCCATTTACAAATGTATTTTACTCTTTGCTAAACCTTTACAATGCATGTTGGTCATATTATCATCAAATAAGAGATTGCAAGAGGTTATCTGGTGTATTTTCTTGCCCCTAGGCTTTGTGGCAGTGTGCTTTTTGCCAGGGTACTGTGCGTGTGCATGCACAAGAACCAATTAGTGTCCAAGGCTTTAAATTAGTTATAAAATTAATCACAGCATATTAGAACCATAAAACAGCACTTGTAATATGTGCTCATTTTATAGATAAGCTAAATTAGCGTAGCCATTGCAAATTAACTCTATTTCAGGAGTTAGAAAGACAAACAGATCTCATCCTCCAGCCTCTGTATGTATGAGGATTATGAAGGATTTGATTCATAATAGCCAGACTAATTATATTTACACACTCAGGGCATTCTTTGATACTAGTTCAAATTTCCACTCGAGAACCACATAAGATATTCAAAAGTATAAATTCATGCATCTTTTGTCTGTGAAATGTGATATAAAAATCCTATTTGCTAAAAAAAAGAGAAAAAGTTGATGTGAAATCCAGGTACTTATTTTTTAATTACAGTAATTTCACAACTATAGGGTGCACCCTTTTGACTAAAATTTTCTCCCAAATCCGGAAGTGTGCCTTATAGTCTGGTGCGCCTTATCTGATGTGCAAAGTTCGGAAATTTGTGAACCCGGAAGTGCGAGCTGTGAGCTGAGCCGGGACCCGCGGGAGCTGTGGCCGTGTGGGGGGAGTCAGGAACCGTGAGAGCCACGGCCGCTGAGCGAGGGAAACCGGGAACCAGCGTGGCTGCCAGCCGGGGAGAAGCAGGGCAAAGCGGCGCAGCCGTGGGGAAGCATCAAGAAGCACCGCGGGAAAGCGCCAAAAAGCGGTGAGAAAGCGCCGCAGGAAAGCACTGAAAAGCAGTGAGAAAGCACCATGGGAAAGTGCCAAGAAGCGGCGAGAAAGCACTGTGGGAAAGCGTCGAAAAACGGCGAGAAAGCGCTGTGGGAAAGCTCTGAAAACAGCGCCGTCAGCCCCAAAAGCACCGCCAGTCCCCGCCGTGGCCACAGTCCCGAGCTGCCTCTAACCACCGCCGCCCCAAACCCTGCCTCGCCAGCTGGCGCCGGGGGTGGGCGGGAGTGCCAGGCCCCATGCACGGGGAGGACGCTTGGGGCTGCCTTTAAAGGCTACACCAATCTGTGAAAAATGTTAGCAAATTGAGCACCTGCCAGTAAACTCCACAATCACAGGATTCCGTTACTAATTCGTTACTTTGTTGTGCGCGGCACGGATCTTCACAGCAAAAAAAAAGTGCGCCTTATAGTCCAGTGCGCCTTATATGATCTACAAAGTTGCAAAATGTGCCAGCTCCCAGGGGTGCACCTTATAGTCTGGTGCACCTTATGGTCATGAAATTACTGTAGCCCACCATTGAAGATGAAAATTTAAAATCTTGTCTTTCACTTTAGATACTTCATATTCTCCTAGTTAAGATGTATTTCATAATTGAAAATAATATACAAAGTTTCTCCAATTGAAAGTTTCTTCTCAAGAAGGATACTATCAATAATAAAGCTACTTCCTGGTTTTAAGATTTTATTTTTAAATTTTAAAAGGTTGTAGCCCCTATTGTAGTGAAACTTATTTTTGAAATAACTAGCAGCTTCAGAAATACAACATTTTTAATTTAACTATTAATAAGTCCATGTTTTTCCAATAGAACTTGTGCTGGTGGTACCCTGGTCTCACTAATGACAAAGATTATCTGGAAGGAATAAAAGCAATACAGAAACTTGAGTAGAAGCTAGAGAAGGAGGTCTGGAGTCTCCTTATTTTATCTGGCATAATTATTCTTACATAATCTTACATAATCTCCTTGAATCTTATTTATCCCAGCACTCATGAGTTTCTCTGTAGTTTCAGTGAGAGAATAACAGAAGAATGGGAGACTGAATTTCACCCACTCAAAAAAATCTGAGGAAAGTTATCTATGAGCTTTCACTCCATTCTTGGGTTTAGATATTTATACTTCAGAGAAAGAAGTTCTATTACATCTATACAGTTGCAGACAAATTTTTAAAAGACCTAAGCATGCTGAGGGGCAAAGTCTTTTAAAACTTGGGTCTTAGGTGTAACAATGGGAACTGTGCTGGTGCGTGCATTTGAAAATCTGGTCCTGATATGCGTGCCCTAGTTGGAGTTAAGATCTTTTAAAATTCTGTCTCCAGCTTCAAGTGCTTGAAAATTAGGCTTTGGGTTCTTCAAGGTTTATTTTTTATTTAATAGAACCTTTTCAGAAGTTCTGAGCAGCTACAGCTTGTGTTCAAGTGCATATGATCTCTGGATATTCAGCATATATGGATCACAGGCCTATCCTCATTTCTAGACATTCTGGTTATTTCTTATAGGAAAATCACTAAGTCTGCTTTTCACACCCCTTTTTCATCCACTTTCTTCAACAGTGTAGCTTCAAACTAATTTCTCTTCCTTGTGGACCCTGTAGCAGCTATACATGGGCCAAATCACTTCTGCATACTCATTATAAAGACAATCTAAATGACATAATATGCTCCAGAAAAGCTTTTGACAAGACCGACAGCCAAGGGACTGAAAGGTGATGGTCTTTTGCCATTTCTGAGTGATGTGGCTGCCAAAACTCATGGACTTGAGGTTTAACCTTGCTCAGACAGTGATCTGTCTTCATGAAAACCAACTGTCACATGCACATGCCTCAATTTCACAGAGGAAGCACTGAAACTGTAAAACAAGAGAACCTTGGACATCACTAAAGAGAAAAAATGTGTAAAGCTTTCAGGGCCTCACCAACAGCTAAAATTAACTCTGAATCACCCATGTGGATATATTCTGATGCAAACAATTTTGCCACAAGCCATAGCAATTACAATCTCCCATGGCCAGCACAACTGCAAATGAAAGTTTCTTTCTCTCTCCAGGTCTAAAAAAGCTGCTAACTCTTTATTAGCACAGAACCACTTTTTATCTGCACGGACAGAACAAGCTGCCATGCCAAACATGTTTGAAAGGATAAGAAAGCATTCAGCATAACAAAACACACATTTTTAAAGAAGGTTGGTATCATTTAATGCCACTGTTCTGTATTGAGCAAACCTATCTCTTCATTTTTCCACCATCCTCACAGAAAATATAAACAACCATTAGGAGCCAGAAGGGCTAAGGGAAATGCAGAGTTTTAATTGCTTTTCCTTGGGAATGTTGCAAAGTTGGTCTTGCACAATGAATACTCTGACAGCTCAAAGAGAGATTTATCTATGGAATTAGAACTGCTTTAAAAAGAACACACATGAACCTGACAGAAAGTACTGACTGAAGACACAGTATCAGCTTATTAAACAATATAAATGAAGGAAGGATGCATCCGCAGCTGATTTTCTGTGTCCATCTGGGACTCTTTTAGGCTGACAAGAGCAACTTATTATTGAGTGACAGAATTTGGGAGAATTTGGAAGAATGCAAGGAGAATCATTACTGCTCCGTACAGAAAAGAAATGTACTTATTGCCAGACTCTTTCCTTTTTTAACCCAGTAAAAGCAAACCAGCACAATGTTAATAATTTGGTATTTTTAAGTGGAGGAAATGCAAAGCTGATCATTTATTGCCCTGTTACAAGCAGTAATCTTAATTCTGGAGTCAGTGGAAGGATGGAAAAGGCTTTTAATACTGTATGTACAGAACCTAAAAATAGGGGATCACTGCTTGGACATTAAGAGATTAACACAAATCTATAGTAACTACCTGGTTTCTATTCCACTAGTTTTGAAATAAAGGGGTCACTGCTACTCATAGCACATTTTGTAAAACACACCATTATACACAGCTATATAAAAAGTAAGGAAGAAACATTTTCCCACTTTCTAAATATTTAATAGCAACTGACATCTTATTTTAAAAGACCTTACTGTTTAAATAAAATCTTTGCATGAAATTTTCTGATTTTATTTTGAATTTTTTTTAAAAAGAGTGATATAACTCTCAAGACTTCAGTGAGAAAGCTAGAGGAAATTATTTATAGTTGCTGGTTTGGGTTTTTTAATAAGTTCATTATTTCAAACCGAGCTCAGGTTATTTACACATCAAAACTATGCAATACTGCTTCTTAAGGGCTTGTTTTAGATGATAGCACAGTAACAGGAGGATATGACCAAGCTACCAATACATTCAAGGGAAAAAAGCTTCCATTTAATTACATCTTAAATTAAATTTAAAATCTATTGATTAGGGGCAAAAAATCTATTATCCTGTCATTTGTCACAGATTTCCTATCAGCTACCACTACTTTGATTTTTTAAAAAATAGGTGTCAATGCTGTAACCATAAAGACTACTCACATCATTTCAGCTAGAGTTCAGAGAAGTTAAAGATTTTAAGGAAACTTTCTAATTAAAACAGAATTGCTCCTATTTTGCAAAAGGCATAGAGTTAAATCATGGTAGTGATGACATGGCTAGAGAAACATTCACTTTGTGAGCTGGTAGGAAGAGGCACAGGAACCCTGAATACCACCATGATTCAGCTCCAAAACTTTGCACAACCTGCACAAAATTATTTACATGACATTAGAAACCAGACTGGGGACAGTGCTCATATTACCCAGGTCTCATGACTATGTCTTAATCACAGACCATTCTCCCTTTCATCAATGCTGATGTCTGTTTCAAGGAGGTGGCTTCAGGGCATAAGTCATTCTTATAAAAACTAAAATTATGTAAAGATCCAAAGGCCGTTTCTACAAACCTTTGTATTTATACACCACCCATTCTTCAAAGTACATCTAATTACTCTGTTGTGTAATAGCACTTGGTATTCAGTTATACTCCAGTAAAAAATACTCCAGCACTCTGCTGCACTAAATATCTACCTGCCTATTAGTTCCAACCCTGCAAATTAGGAAGGAAACTACAAGCTGCTACAACTCATTCCTCAGAGAAAGCAGCTGTGTTCCCACCACTTTTCCGAAACAAGCAAGTGAAATGTTATTACTGTGATTAAAGAAAATTAATTCTAGATTAGGCCATTTCAAGACATAGCAATGAATTCCACCCTTACCTTTCAAATTGCCCACTATCTTTAATAATTTTCTGTTTATGACTATGATCTGTTTTAGAAGACATCATATCTAACTGAAAGGAAGAAAAATTGTTTTGATTCCCTACATTATATTAATTCTAAAATACCTTTGTTTTAAAAGACAGCAATACATTACAGAGAATACATATGTTATATTCATAGATACTTTTAGCTCATCACTCTTAGGCCAAGGAAAAAATGCAACAAATGCAGTAACTGCCCTTGCATGTGAGCAGTTTCAGCACTTGAACTTGAATATACAGAATGTATCAAATTTTTAACCCCATCTTTTAAGTCTTTCATGTATAAACAAAGCAACTTCACACCGGGTGAAATGAAAGACGTTTGGGAAATCATTGGTATAGTCTTTTGGACTATTTTATTTCCTTTCTTCATCTCTCATTTTGTAATATTTTTTCAAGAGAGACTCAGGATTTCTGTCAGCTTTGAATGCCTGCAATGAAGCTGTCACCATGCCTGCCATTCTTATGTCGCCCAAACAAAGTAGAATCACAGAATAATTTAAATCACACTTTTCAAAACAAAACAAACAAACAAACAGACAAACAAACAAACAAACAAAAAAATCGGTATCTTCAAGACAAGTGTGACAAAAATGCCTAGATTTTAGTGGGGGAAATCCAATCCAATAAAAAGTAAATTCTTCTTTGAAGAAAGTGCTGAGGCTATGCTGCTTCTTATTTCTGAGGACAGAACCATATCCAGAGCACATACAACTTTTCTTCTCATTATTTAATTCTCCTAATCAATGCTATTTTGACCATGTTTTGAACTCTGTCATTCCTGCACTCCCAGAAGCCATGGTCCTCTTTCTCTCGCACCAGATCAGCACAAGGACTGCTTTGGCCTGATGACATGACAGTGTACCTGTCACTCTTGCTCACATATCATATAGAGATTTATGCCTGCTTTACAGGGATCAAACAAATTAACAGTGGAAGTTGTGCTGGATCAGGACCTCATGTAGCTGCAGCCCTTTTGGTTACACAGCAGAAGCCCATGCTCAACCAGGGTCTGAATTTGCAGAACTGGAACTGTTTCCATATCAAGTTTTAAATCTTGAATTTCAGTGTTTGCAGCCAAGAACATTTAAAGTTGATATACACCGTTCATGTTACTAAAAGAATTAATCTTTTCAGCCTCTTTCCTCCTTTCCTGTTTGATAACACTCCCTGACACCACTTTCTTGACACTGTAACACAAACCAGACCAAGAAAAGTACCCATGCTAAATAACTTGCAGGTGGATTCCTTCCTTGGTTACAATCCAAACCGGTTTCTCAATCCACATAGGCATGTTCATGCCACCATGAACTATCAGAGGCAGAAGGTGGGTGGGAGTGATCACTGAATTTTTTGAAGCAATAGCAAGAGCTTCTGCAGCCTACATGATTTGTAGAACCACCACACAGATACAGAGGAACACAACTATGAATTGATTGAAATCAATTCAATTAAAATAATCAAACTGGAATCTTGGCAGAAAGCTTCCCATGCTATTGCAAATAATCTCATGAGAATTTTTAATGGATGCAAAAATTCAAAAATTTTACTTAGTCTCTTCTAGGAAAAAAAAAAGGTAACTCTCATAGTGAAGAACCACCTCGTATCTGGGTTATTAACTCAGTGAGTCAGGAGGAATAGTGCCATCTACTGAATTAACTATAGTCCTTAAAATACAACCTAACAAAACCATCTCTCATCTGCTGGTTATTGTACATGGATGAGTTTTTTGTCCAGTTAGTTTAATAGAAAATTGTAGTGCAGACACTTCAAATCACTTGGCACCTGCTGTTTTTCCTTTGCCAGGTGCATTTCAAAAGCTTATTCACAAAACAAAAGAAATAAGATTATTTTTCTCAATATGTTTGCAATGATACTTTCAAGAACCTACATGGGCACAGAGTACTTGGAACAGTCCAGGAGAGAAGTAACTGTTGGCTGATACAAGAAAATAGAATCCTGGAACGTGCAAGCAATGAGACAAATCAGAAAGAAAATAGATCTATGTTTTCTGTTTCTGCGAATATCCAAGGAAATCCAAAATCCAGCAGTGCAAGCATATGGCATTAAAAGAAACATGATGGAAGAGATTACCATGGGTTCACACCACCACCAAAATATCTAACATGCAAAAGGTATATATTAAATAGACCAAAACATTTGTGGGATGGAAAGAAGTTATAGTGATATTAAAAGAACAGATTAAGATAAACAAGATGAGATTTAACCACATGAATCTCTTAAGTAATCACTGAAAAAACTGTGTCCTTCCATGACTTCCCCTAAAAATTCAGTCAAGAATTTCTTTCAGGAAAAGGAGGAAAGGTTAAAGATTCACCATCAAAATAAATACTGTGCATCAAGATGATGGGTGGATATGGAGAAAGTGTTGATAAGATATTATGGACTTTGTAAACCAAAATAATACTGATAGGTCAAATTATACTTATGCATATCAATGAAGTATATGCACATATTTCATCATCACTCATGTCAGGAGGGAATTCAAAGAATTGACTGCAGTAAAAATTGCCATGTGACTAAAGAAATGTGCAGACACACAAATCTTTCACTTGGTTAAGCAACCAATATCGTCCCAGGTTGTTCTATGGTTAATCACTGAAAATAAAAGAATGAAGTAAGTTTTTTCTAAATTTATAAACAACTAAGTAAGGCCTAGTAATCATAAAATCAGATTTATTCTTTTGGTCTTTCTTAGAATTAATGCTATAGAATCCAAATGAACACATTGTTCTTTTAAATCATAAGCACGGAGAAAAACTCCTAAGCATCTCAAAAGATTTTATTTTAGATATAACTGTCTTTACATTTTCATCTCCTTGAAAAAAATCAGATATTAAAGTAAATTATATAAAAGTGTATAAATTCTTTAGTTGCACTAATCATACACTGGAGAGCTGTTATCCTGAATTTGTTATTCAGATACATTTCCCAATAAGATTTCAGAATATAAGAAATGAAACCCGAACTTTTCACTGCTGATAAGAAATCAGGTATTTTCCAAAAAATTAGAACCAATGTTATCAATAACTGTTTTAAATTACTTAATTCTATATATTGCAATCAATAAAAATTCTTTCCATAATTGAGTGTTCTTTTCATATAATGCATAAATTCATAGTAATTATTGTTTGAATTTATTGTTAATTGGTAAATACACAACATATATGACTTAGAAATGTATTATGTAGCTGTTAAATCACTTCTGGCAGACATGTTAGTACTACATGGGTTTCCAAATGGGATTTTTTCTCTCAGAAAGAAGAAATACCATGAAGAAATGCACAGTTTTTGAGGGAACAGTCTCACGGTAATCTTTAAGGACTCTGTGTGGATTTTCAAGTCATCTTGTCAAGTAGCAGAAATCCCTTTAAATGAGCTATCTGACCAGACACAGAGCATGAGTGAAACAGCTGAGAACAACTTCATCCCATCCTCACTGAAGTCAATGGAAAAAATATCTGCAGGATTTTGTAACTGAAGTGTATAGGAGCCTTTACAACGACTTCAATGAGCACTGAATCAGTCCCAGCAGCAGCAGCAGCAGAAGCTAGTGGGTAATCATTGTGGGTAATATACGAGCTGTCCTTAGGCTGCAATGCATTTGCATAAACCTTTTGTTGAATAACTTGAAGAACAAAATAAATCAAAATTGAAATCTATTCACAGTTAAATGGCAAGCTGAAAAAGAGATTTAGTGAGTTAAATTATTCACCATGCTCCAGTGAAAGCATATTTCACAGATTCACATTCCCAAGCGAACTCATGCTCTGCCACAGCCTAGCTAAATTTAGCATGAATAAGCATCTCTGGACAAATAACAGCCAAATGAAACAGGTGCCTTAATACATGCACTCAACACCTGTTATTTTGCAGAAAATCACAACCACACATATTTGTTCTCATTTGATTTATTAATATTTCCAGTGTGTATGAAGCTCTTTTGCACTGGACACACAAACAGGGCCTTGGGCTAGTATGCATCTGTGATTCTGCACTAAATACAAAATTCAAAGGGTTTTTTTCCTATGACTGACTGGTTTATAATACTAAAATATCACTTGGTTATGTCTGCTATAATTTCTGTCAACTACTTTTCTTCCACTTTATGCTCCTTATGAAATGAGGTGACCAGAACTGAAAATACAAATTCATATGATGGCATTGTATTGTTCTTCTATACATACAGCACTATGAGTGCTGCTATAGGGAAGTTAACTCCATCCTATTTGTATCCTTTCCTTTCTGTATTACAGTCTCTGCATTGTGGCTCCATAATGATGGAAATTGTATTTCACTGGATTCTATGGACTGCTCCAGAATCATGTGGTTTCTACATTAAATCCTTTCCAAAAATTCATACCTGGATTTTTCTCTAACACATTGTTTTGTCATCCTCTTGCCTCTCATTAATACTTACTCTGTTAGAAGCACTCGACTTCAAAGGTGCTGTTAAACACAATTCTCTCCAGGTTGCTGGTTCTTTTGTGCATGGAGTATAAACACACCTATGGTGCTCTCAAGAGGAGGAATAATCATTCTCCTGGGAAGGGTTCCTGCACAAATGTTCACCTTTGCACAACCACTTTGCTACCAGCTCCTGAGAGGACACGGTAAACATTTGGGGAGAAACAATATCTATGAAATAGGGCAGATGAGCAGAGTTGCACTGGCTGCTGCTTCATTTGGAAATGGTGGGAGAACTCAGGGGGTCCCATGGTGAAAGAAAATGCTGGCCAGAACAAGACCCTGGATGCTAAAGAGTTCTGAAGTTTCTGCAGTACAGAAACAAAAGGATACTGGCAAGTGAATTGAAAATGAGACTGCTTGAAGAACAATAAAAATCAGTAACAAACACTGACACTAATAAGCTGAATGACTGGCAGTTTGATCAAACACTGTTATAAGACTGATGAGCAATTCAGTCACATTTGCCAGGATAAATATTAATTGTGTGTTAAAGTATCTCCTATCTTATTGTAGCTGCAGTGAAAGACAAATGACTAAAGCATAGGCATGTAAATGTGGAAATAAATGCAGATTCTCAAGAATTAAAGTAGCTAATAACAGAGTGTTGAATGACAACTGGGTGTCCTTGCTGAATTCAGATGCTTAAGAAAATTTATAGCTTGCCACGAGAGAAAAATGAATAAAGAGTTTGGAAACATTCTCATTCCAAAATTAATAGAGATGATCTAAGAATAGAAAAAGTCACAAAAACTAACATAAGTATTGAAAATCAGTAAGAGAGCACACAGGAGATAACAACCATCTGAAAAACAGACAGCTCAAAGACAAGACAGCTACAGAGAGAGAAAAGGAAAATCAGAGTTGAAAACCCCAAACTTTGTTTATTTAAATTAGCTGTACTGAAAGAGAAATAGAAAACTCATTGGAATGAAAATAACAATGGATACAGGCCATAAAATGGAGGAGAGAAGGATCAATCTGCTAATGGTTGTGACCTCCCTATTCAAGCTAACATGGTCAGGGCAAAATAAAACATTTATAGTCAGACATGGTAAACAGCAAGCAAGCAGATAATTGCACAGGCACACTTTCTCCTCAGTGATATTTTTCCTCATAGTTTATCTATGATTATACAAAAGCAGAGGTAATGATCTACTTAACTTATGCGTTAATTTATGATCCAGAAAATAAAGTGCAGCAAATAATAATTACCATCCCTGTCTTGCTTTGAATCTTGCTAAAAAATTCTCAGTGGCCAATAAGCACTCATTCATTTAGGATTTTTTTTCTCTCCTCTTTGTAAATATTTCTGCATTTCATCCACTTGGTTTTCAGAAGGCAATTTTACCACAGAACTGCTAAACAATAAATAACATCAAAGTCTTCAGTGGCATAAAGTTGTAAGCAGTTTAACTCTATATACATAAATTCACTGACTTCAGTGAGATGTACAAAGTCAAGCAAGTGTCTTTGTTTTTGGAAAATACAGGAATAAATTATTAAAATACATTTTTCAAAACAAGACTGTCAAACTCTACTTGTAGAAAAGACTTTTAAAATTCTGAAACTGCTGTACTATATAAAATTTGGTTTGATCTTCTCAAAGAAACACAAGTTTAACTGTCAAAAATAAGCTGTTGCTCAAATCTTTTGGAGTTCTGATCCAGGCAGGAATGTGCTGGCACCTAGCACTTCTTTTTCTCCAGAAACAGACTTCTGAGTATAGCTGTTCATAACATGAAATATAATCATCTGTTTAGATACTTTAAACACATTCATATCTTTTGCAAAGGCAACTTCTATCTTTTTGAATTTATCACAAGCACATATTTCAGTCTAGCTGTCAAGTGTGAACAAAATTATTTATTCTGAGGTTCTCCACATCTCTTATTAATTACATTTATTATGGGTTTGTATTAATTCTAAATGTGCTATTAGTTTTTACTGTGCATAAGATGCACTGTCATGTATTTCTTTATGCCACCATTCATCTAACACACCCACAGAAGCACCACACATGAAAGACAAGACACGGAGTTCAGCATCTTGCTGCTCAGTGCAGATCAGATCTGAAGAAAATGGCACATTAGTGCAAAAAAAAAAGGGCACAATGATGATTTGTTGATGACACCTGCAGGAATATCACAAATGGTGTCAGCTGGCCTAGTCCCAAGGCATCTGGGGATTTAAAGGTTTGAAACCAATAGGTTTGAATTTATCCTGCAAGTTCATTGGGAGCTGGTGGTGACTGCAGAGCCTCTACAGAGGATGCTCGTGTGAGGCACTACTTAAGAAGCAAGTACTCACACTTTGCATTAGGTAGCCATATTTTCCACCTCCCAGAGACAGATACTGAGGGGAATTCTAATCATAATCCTAGACCAGAACTAACTACATTCAACATGGAACATCTCCTGCTGAAACTGTCAACAAAGGAAGCCTATATATATAGATCTAGAAGTCACTCCAAGACACTGCACAGAATATTCACTGAGATAATTCCATTCTGCCCCCTTTCTAGTAATTACACTATGTTAAACATAATGTATTGCCAATTATGTTGCCAATTCTCTTGAATTGATAGGCTCTGTCCTCAGCAGGTCCTCCACTTAGCCTGAGCATTACACGACAGTGGCACAGCTGTTTGCTTCTGGTTCTGGAAATAAGGCAGCCCTGTGCTCTGCTGTACTGCATGAGATCAGCATGCTTTTAAACACTTAAGTTTGAAAACAGAGACTAATATATGTAAGAAACTACGGTGTGAATGTCAAGGAAATTCTCTCCCTTAAAATGTATCATCCTGTTCCAGGAACTTGTCTTCAATATGAGGTGTTTGAAAATTTTTCCCAGCATGATGAATAAAGTAGAAGAATAAAGACAAAAGTCCATAACAGGGAAGAGACTCTAAAGAATAATTAATTATTTTCCCTTTTTCCACCTTATTTCAAGTTGCAGTATCATAAAAATAGATGGACTTTTAAAAAAAAATCCTATAAGGCAAAGAAAACACAATAGGTACCAGTGCCAATCTGGCACCCACTGGGTCCTCTGCCTTGCCAAAATGTTTCATTGAGCTGCTAGCTGAAAGTGTGAGGAGCATGCTGATGCTGCAGCTGCTGCTGTATTTGTTGTGTCCTGTTCTGATGGAGATTCTCCAAGGATTTCCTCCAGAACAGCTCATTTACAGTTAAATAAGTTCCAAAAAATCCTTCTCAGTAACAGAGATCTGGAAAGCTCTGAGATGCAGGTCTAAGACAGACTGAGGCAGAACATTAAACCCTATGTTTGTTTTAACCAAACAAATTATTTGTCATGTGTTACTTGTTTACTCCCCTCAACCCCAAATCATTACCAGTTGGGCCAAACTGCTGAATGCAACATTGTTTCATTGGTTTGGAAAGCAAATTGTGTTGTTTCAAAACATCTTTATCAACTCTGTCATTAGTTCACACGTGCAAAGTGAATGGGTGTTACAGGGTGTTACACATCTGCCCTGAACAACCACAGGAGTACAGAGCAGTTTAAATGAACAGGAAAATCCACAAACTGCATTTTGTAACCTGAGCAAGTCACAGAAGAACTGTATTTTGCCACAGGTAGAGAGGAAGAAAAAATTGGATTTGTTTCCGATTTTTGGCACAGAGAATTGACCATAAAAGCAACTGTCCACAGGGATTACCAAGGAAATGCTGCTGTGGGGAGTCCTGAGGAAGAAGCAGGATGCCTTGTGGATGCCATGGGTGGCCCTGGAAGGGCATTGCCAGGTACCTGGCTGTGGTATGGGATAAAGAACAATGTAATTTCACTGCCTCCAGACAAAGTAAACTGAAAGCCAAGCTGTGACTCTCTGGATCACCAGCTTCATAGCAAGTTCAGACTGCATACAATATATTTCCTCTTGAAAAAAGCTTGTTTTGAGAGAGGTGGAATGGAAACTTTTCAAGATTGCCAATTTTTACAACATGTAATCTGGCAAAAGTCAGCTGTTTAACACACGTTGTCCAATTATACAATCAATGGCTGAAAATGTTTTGTTAGCATTTTTTTAATCTTGATTAACAAAGATGAATAAATTTATGTACTAGTTTTACTGTTTAAAGAATTTAAAAATACTTTTATTAGATAATAGCTTCCAGAGAAGCTTTTAAATAGCATAAATAATGATAATTAAAATATTTTGGTAATGGTAAGTTTAAAGTCAAATATATTATGCCACATAGGTTCATATACTTTCTTTGCCTCCTAAGCTGTAGCTTATTCTGTTCAGTGTGCTTACACAATTTTGGTGTAAAGACCCATCCAGGCCTACAAAGCCTGGGTGGTTGTGAGGCTGAGCTGTGACTGCATGCTCCACACTGCCACTGACCCAACAGGGACCGGGACCAGGGAGCAATTGAGAGCTAACAGAATATGTACTTAAGCATCACCTATCAAGGTAAAACAGAGGAATTACATCTTCAACTTGTAGAAGGAGGATAAATGTCTACCAAAAAAAAGGAAAAAAAATACAGGAGCAATAGCAATCTGCCCTGTTCCTTACAGGGCTTGCACTGAAAGTATCACCTCTCACACTGCAACTCATACTGTTATGTGAAAATGGTCTCCATAGATTCATATTTAATAGTAGATACTGAATAATCATTTCGGTACTTACAAAATTTCAATTTACTATGATAGATCTATTTTCATGCAATATTCTCTATGTCTGGAAAGGCTGAGCACCTTTACTTCCTATTGACTTCTCTTGGAACTATGGCTGCTCAGCAGCTGGGATTAATGGGCCCGGGATCTTTTCCAACAAAAGGACTTGATGAAGATTTGCATTGTTTAATAACTGTAATTTGCCTAATGATCTGCGTTCTCTCTCTATAGGTTCCCAGAAGAATCTGATATGAATGGAAAAAAAAATTAAAAATTGATGATCAGCCAAATTTGAACAAATAAATCCCACATTCTTAGAATTTTTTCCTTATAGGAGTGGTTTCCAGATTATAGGAAGAGGAAAAGAGCATAGTAGCCACAACATAATAAATTATGCTTATCTTCTATTGTGATGTTTATGGGAAATCTTTACTACTCTCATTCACCATTTCAACAAATAGACAAAAATTAATGGATTCTTTAATTGTGCATGCAATTCCTATGTTATTCATATGTTATATAAAATAGTTATCATTATTATCCTTTTGAAATAATCTTGTGGTCCTTCTTTGTAAAAGGAACACACTGAAAGGATGTTTACAATAGAACAGTATTGGGTGATAGTACAATAAGTTAGGTTTAAAAAATCTAATGTAATTGGGAAAAAAACGAGAAAAAAAATTGAAATCTTTAAAGGATCCTTGTGAAACTGGAGTTCCATGAAAGGACAGTACAGTAATTTCACGATTATAAGCCGCACTGATTATAAGCCGCACTTCTGGGTGCCAGCAACTTTTCATTCTTTGTCCATACATAAGCCACACCTGATTATAAGCCACACATTACAATACAGAGTGTGATAAAAGGTATCTATTCTATCACCATCTGTTGAGGGTGGGGGCAGTGATCCTTATCTCAATGGCAGATATTCTGCTAATGGGCCATCCATTGAAACCAGGCAGGGCAGTGTTCTTTATCTTTTCACAACCCATCCTTCCTCCAGCCAGTCATTTTCTGCTAATGGCCATTGAGTCCCACTGTGGGACTGATAAAATTACTGCATCCCATTGGGAGTTGCTCCAGCCAGGTGGAAGAGCCTGACATTTCTTCCCAAGATAAAACAGAGGTTTTGGGACACTAAGGGAGCCCCTTTCTCCACTGGACTCCAGAGGGAAACTGGATTTCTCCACATCACCACTGGACCTTGGGAGGAAACTGCACCTTCTACAGGAGCACTGCTCCAACTGAGCCACATCTGTCACTGCAGGAGGATGCAGCCACCATGGAATGGGACTGCTACCAACACCCTGCCTGACGGGGTGTCAGGTTGTACTCTGATTGTGTCAGGGTTTGAAGTTTGTTCCTTTGTAGTTTCTTTGTTTTTCTATTTTAATTTCCCTAGTAAAGAACTGTTATTCCTATTCCCATATCTTTGCCTGAAAGCCCATTGATTTCAAAATTATAATAATTTGGAGAGAGGGGGTTTACATTCTCCATTTCAAAGAGAAGCTCCTGCCTTTCTCAGCAGACACCTGTCCTCCAAACTAAAACAGCAACTTTTTGTTCTTTGTCCATATATAAGCCGCACCTGATTATAAGCCGCACTTTGGGCTCGGACCAAAATTTTAGTCAAAATGGTGCGGCTTATAATGGTGAAATTACTGTAATTTTTATTAACCACAGTTTACTGGATGTTTCTCTGGCTCTGGCTGTTTGGCACACATTGTAGATAAATATATAATTCAGTGTAAAAAAGTTACACCCTTTTTACTACATGAAACTCCCAACCATGCTGCAGACCAGAGATCAGCTGCATGAATGAATTCAGTTAGAGATGCCCATTTGGTTGATCTGAATTCAAAAGAAAACACTTTTTGATCTGGTTTTATTGTAGTGAGGAACGGCTGCTTCTATAAAATTCAAAGCAAGTCAATGCAAATAAGAATCTTTGTTTATTTTGAATAGTTTTTAAAAAGTTAATATGCCACTTGAGGCCACAGTGAAATCAACAGTTTCAAATAGCATTACTTAAATTTTACAGTAGATTGGTTTTTTTAGAATAACACTTTTCATAGCTTCTTACAGGCATGAAAATAGCTTTCCATTCACGAACTACAATACCCTGAACAGTAAGATTCATGTTGTTTCTAGTGTTTTGTGAACAAGGCAGGAGGAAAGAAAGCCTCCAGTGTGATTCCCTCCTGAGTATCAATACATTCCTCCTGAGTATCAATACATTGTCCCAATATCTCAGGCTCAGCATCTGTTAAAGTTGCTGGAGTTAAATTTGTGGAGGTGAGTGCAGTGAGGAGAGAGCATATGCTGCAGCCTTTCGACACATACTGCAAACTGCTGGTGCAATGCATCCTGCTGTGTAGCCCTTTAGGAGAAATTGGAAATGTTTCATCCATGCCCTAATGTTAGAACTGACCCAGGGAGAGGCAGTACAGAGCTTGCTCTGCCTTTGTGCCTCCTTTAAGAACAACTCTTATGGGACATGCAGGGTGACACAAGGAAATATTGCAGTAATCCTACATTCTTGTGATTTTAAACTCCTGCAATTGAGGTAATTCTGTTAAAGATCACATCAGAGTTTTAAATTATAACACAAGGCACAGGCTGTATGACTAATACAAATTCTGTATAGCACTGGAGAATAGAGGCAAGAGAATAGCAGCAGCATGTTGAGGCAGCTGGGTCAAAGAGTATATCAGGATCCTGAAAAATCATAGAAAGACTCTAAAGAGGCTGACAGACATTCTCCAACAGCAGGAAAGACATTGGGACCATGGAAGCAGAGACTGGTTTGAAGAGCAGCACATTTGAAAGAATGTGAGGCATAGCAGGCCAAAATGACTTGGCATTAAAGGCATGTCTCTGTGGTGGGCTGCATGGCTCTAATGTTACAGAAATAGCTCAGCAGATTCTTTATGGTAAAAGCTCAAATGTTCAGGGATGAGCATCCCCTACCTTCCTACTTGGCTCCATAGAGGAAATCAGCTTCTCAATTTATTTTACAGGTGTTCAAAAATACTGAAAGACTGGCCCTGAGATAAGGCAAGCTCTTCATTACTTGTCTTAGGAATAGTATCAAAATCCTTCCTTCTCCTTAGGCAACTACTTCTTTTAAAGTCTCTCTTTTCATCCTGTGTAATGGGGATTGGAAAAGTTGGAGGCAGATGACACAAAATGAAGTAAATCAGTGAATAATTACTACCCTATACAGAAGAAGCAGCCAGCAGTACTGCTAAAGGAGCAAGGCATACAGACAGAGCTAACATCCTGTTGTAATCCTGTCACAGCAACTCAACTCCTCAAACTGTTTCATTCAGCTGAGAAATAGATGCTGCATCAATGACTTTGCAGATTAAAAGAAAAAAAAATCATCAGAAAAATAGCAGAAATAGACTAGACAAAAGGAGAGGCAAATGCAATAATTCAATGAAAAAAATTCACAAGCAAGTATTTGACAAAATTGAATGATGCTTGAAAGCATAATCTATAATAAAAGAGGAAAGTGAGAAGTAGATTACAGTTTACTCCTTTTCATTCCAAACTGTGATTCATCCACTATATAATTATCATAATGTAACATTTTCATTTTCCCTAAATGGAAAGCTTGTTCAGTGTTTCAGTCTAAAACCTCTGGGTTCCTAACCCTTCTTCATCCACCAGTCATATCTGAAGTAATGAAAAAAGTCTCTTGTTCCACTGCACATCAGAGAACCTTCACCTGTTTATCACATACGTGACATGACCTGTGCCCAAAAGTTCATACGGCTTAAGGGACATGAAACACATGAATTTTACTGCAATATATATAGCAGGACAATTATATTTGTCAGCAAATTTATGTTATTTCAGAACTTGGGGGGGGAAACCCCTCTTATTTTACAGTTATAAATTTCTGTGAGTACCCCTAAACTGAAAGTCTGTGGAAGAAAATCCCTCATCCAGAGGTACAGAAGGTATCAGGACATTCTGTTCTTATCGATCTGGGAAGTGCTGGTCTCTTCTAATCAGAACGTCTATCTTACCTTGTAACTTCCAAACCATTAGAGCAGTCTAAAAGAAATATGTAAGTACAAGGGCTTTTAATTGCTTTGTACAAATTTAGAATGAGAAGTTCAGAGGTGATATTTCCATCTGATTTGTACCTTGGCCATGCCTTTTTTTTTCATTATTGTGCAGCTAGCAACCCAGGAAAGACTAGAACGATTAATAATCATTCGATCCTGTGCATGCACAGCATATTCAGCCCAGTAACAGCAGCCCAAGTCAGAAAATAAATGTAATTTACAATGTAGTCCTCTAAAGGGCCATGGTGCTCTAAATGATTTGTTATTAATAAGAGTTGCAAACAAGGTAAAAATAGGTACAAATAAATTTTAACAAATAAATTTTAAACATGACCTCCTCACCTGTCAAAATTGTCACAATCTATAAGAACTTCAGAACCTGATGGTCATCATTTATTTTGGACTTTTCCACTCCTTTAAATGCAACAATATATGTGATAGTGATAGCAAACTTACTATCCAATTAGGCAAATATTTTTGCATCATTACATTTTAAGGATGTATTTCCTCTTTTTTCAGAACTCTAAGCCTAAGATGTTCTAAATATTCTGCAACCCTATGCTCTTTAAGTTTGAGAAATATATACAGCAGTGTGGAATGTAGTAGTTTAAGCTTTTAATTTTGTGTACTAGTCCAATTTGTGCTTTATCCTAGAGAATTTTTGAAAATATATAAGGAATGTAGGATCTTTAGTGTATAAAAAACTAGAATAATGTTGCATTACCCTGCTGCTGCAGGATTGCTTCTGAAAGTTACCTTAAGAAACAGTAATTATGCAGTTAGTTATCCTTTTCTCATTTGTCTCCTATATAATACATACCACAAAGCAAATTATTTTTGTGACCTGTGAGATGGAAGAACAATGGATCAGTATGAAAAGTATAGATCTCTTTTAAAAGCTACTTAGGAATGATGTCACAATTCTATCTTTTATCTGCTTTATTAATTACTATTCCATTTTCTTTTTTGTTTGTTCATTCTTAGCTTCACTGTGGAAACTAGAAATCAAAACCAGGTGCATTGAAACCACCAGAGAAAGCTGTCAGAGATCTAGTGGGCACAAAACTATGTTCTAAAGCCTGTGGGGGTAGCTGCAGGCAATGTGGCAGAATTCAGATGTACTAAAAACCTAATCTAGAACGCTGGAATCCATTACTGCCTTCTGTCTTCCCAACAACAATTTTACACCTTTTATAATGGTATATGACCTTACAACTATGGTGCAGCACACACGAAAATTGTCTCACAAATATTCAGGACTTCTTAGTTATGCTTTTTGCCATGCTGAGGCAACAAACAAAATCAATTTCCTGGAAGTAGTGATTAATTTAGACATTAAGGAATTCTAGACTACTTCTTTTCCTCAGAAAAATCTCAGTTTTCACCAAACAGGAACATGTGGTGGGCTTAAGAAAAATATTGTATTTATAGCAGAAATTGAAAGCAGCCAAAAATCTTTTAAAAAATTTAATCCCAATCTTGAGCTAAAACCTTCTGCAAGCTGTTTATCTATATCAATAATTGAAAAATGCACATTCTCTGGATTAAAAATTATCAATGTTAATTTGACTTACATGATTAATTTCTGCAGAATAGTGATATTTCTGAGAATTAAGGCCAAAAAATAAATAAAGTAATACAATTAAAATATCACTGTTATGAATCTGGAATCTATACAAATATATTTACCAATATTTAGAACTCTAATATGTTTTTTGTACTATATTGTAATATTACAATTATTGTAATAATTCCCAAGTTGCCACTTGTCATTACAAAACCAAGCAGAATTTCCCTGCATTAAACACTGAAGGTGACATGAGAGGCAGAACATGAATGGAGCACAACTTCCCCTTTGGCCAGAATGTCAGAGAAGGTCTCATTTGAGACTTAGGATATATGGACTTATAAAATGACTCTATGGAGTTACAAGATATAAAACCATGAAGTTGTGTCTAGATTTCTTTTTTCTCTTCCAGAGTGTAAATCTTTCTGGGAAAGAGAATTCAAGGAACTGACTCCACAGGGAATACATCATGGTGAGCAAACCAGGCAGGATTCTGTCGAAAGGAATGGCAATAAAAGTAACTCTTGCATATGGGTTCCTTAATCTTTTTGCCCATAAAGGTCTCCTTCTTGTGGGAGCTGGGACCTGGCCAAGGACACATTTGTGAGTCTGTCCACCACAGAGTTTTGCTAGTCAAGACGTTGCTGTTTCTAGTCAGCCATAAAGAACAGAGACTTAAGATATTATTTTATGAAAAACAATGTACCCTGATGCAGTGTACCACATAACTGGAAGAGAAGCCATTCATAAGATGTAAGAAGTTATGCTCAAGTGTGTCAGATCAATAAGCAATAATGACCGAGGCAGAAAGTATTTGTGTTGAGATTAATGGCCAGTTATAGAAAATGTCCTAGTGCTACATCCAGATCCATTAAATCCTCCATGTCATTGACAATTAACCAAGTGACCTGTGGTTTAGTTATTATTACGGATACATGTTTGTTTTAGAAGAGACTATCATTAAGATTTTGGTTCTGCTTCCATTCTTATTCGTGCAAAGTGTGCCTTCATGCAGCACTAAACCAACATGTTCTAATTTATATCCAATTATTTTCTTATCAAGATACTCCAACAATAGAAATGGAGAATAACTCTTCAGAAAATAATTTTGTGCTATTGAGTGTCCACCAAATCCAATTTTGACATTTTTAAGTGAATTCTGTGCCAAGCCTAAATTTATGGAATTATTTGATTAAGTCCTCCTTTATTATCCAGACAGATACAGTACTAATAAGAACTTGTAAGCTACCCATAAACTTTTCATCTTTGATTTCACATCAGGACAACCTCCAGATCTTTTATTTCCCCACACGAACCCTCAGATAATCTAAAGCGGCATCGACTTCCTCTTCAAGTGTACACAGGGCCTAAGATAGCAACTTTTCTCATTTCTTAATTTGTGCACATTTCAGTTAGGACAAACTGGGATCAAGACTGAAGCACTATTTAAATGGAAGCTAACCTTTTCTTTTTTTTTTTTTTCTATCACATGTACTATATATCCTTTTACTCTCCATTGAGGACCTCTGCAATATTTTTATTTTAGATGGAGGGATCAAGAAAATTAAGACCCTATTTTGTTTTACAGACAACGCTCCTTTACTTCTCTTGTGGCTCCTTTAATTAATATAAAACTAAAAACTAACTAAGGAACTTTTTAGTACTATGAGTAATTTACATACTGATAATCCAGTATTCACCTGCTCTTAGGTTACAATACTCAAGTGGAAGGATTATGAGGCCCCACTAACTTTCTTCAAACTATATATTTATTTTTTAAAAAAGTTTAATTACCTATTCAGCAGAGAGCATTACAGACATGTATCAAAATAGAAGGTAAAATTTTAAGCTGGTTACTGTGATCATTTACTTTTGAATTTTCTATTGACTGTACATAAGAATGTGACATGATACCTGAGCACACCCAACTCTCCCAGTGTTTACACAAGCAGAATCTCACAGAGAGCAAGACTGGATTTAAATAGGGATGAAGAGGCATGTCCCCTGATTACTCAATAAGTAATCCTCAAAATTAACAGAAGAGGCAACATCACACTTAGCTTTGTTATGAGCATACCAATGGGCTTCACGGAGATCACTACACAGCAATGAAATGGAAATAACACAACTGATTTAAGTCATATTGGGACCAGAGCACAAGGTCCTAGTGCTGTCCAGTACACTGCTGGCCTTGCTTCTGACAGCACCAGCAGGCCATTGTGGAAACTAAAATTTCTCTATAATAATTAGAATCAGCTGTGTATTGGCAAGTTGAAAATATCCTCAGGCATGCAACATTTTCTATAAGGGTAAATTAATCAACAAATACACTATGCATGTGTAAACAAGGCAGTTAAAGGAAAGCCTCACTGTAATACTGTGATCACTATAATCACCACAGTACTAAAAATTATGTAGAAATGCTTTGCATATTTCAAACCTGTAGTGCCCTGTGGCAAAATCATTCTGGTTTTAAAAGAGAAATGTATTAAAATTGATACACTCCCCTTGAAACAATTAATCTTCTCAAGCATTAATTAAGGCCTACTGTCATTCACTTTTTCTTAAACTCGATTTATAATATTTACCAACTGCTCAAAGCCTAAACAACACTGTAATTGCAGGTATGCTGTGAAGTTATCAAATCTTTACCCCATTGGTGTATTCCTTTTTCTGCTAATGTAGACACTAATGAAGGAAAAGAAGGAAGAATTATAATATAGCCAAAAAAGAGAATTAGTCCATTCAAATGGTGCTTTTTTTTCCCTTTTCTAGTGCACTCATTAGACTTAGGATGCATGGTCAGAGTAGTGATACCAGCAAACCTTTTTTAATTGCACATTCTATTTGCCCCTGCTCCATGCATTCGACCTGCAGAGAAGAAAGACATTTAAAGATTACCAAGGCAAGTTTGTAATGAAGCGGATGCCTCTTTGTCTGTCCTTGCGCCAACAGCAGCAGAAGGGATACTAATTAGAGGGTGAATTATTAGCTTCCCATGGTGCACTGCAGGGGCATTAAAAATGAGTGTAGTTTGTGCTTTCCTTTTAGATGGTTAGTACTGGTTTAATATATTCTTGTTTCTAGGTGAGCAGCAGGGGACAGTTTTTATTATTATAATTGTTGCATAATTACTGGCCTAAGGTTGCCTATTGTTAAATAAAAATGCTGAGATACTAATGTTTTATTGAACAGTACAAGCAGATAAAATTGTAATATATTTTCCTGAACAATATAAGCTTGTTATCTGGCAGCTTGGTGACAACTCTAAGTTGTCTTGTGGACAAAACTCTGATTTTTTTTTAAAGACTAAGTATAAAACGAGATTTTAACTTAAAAAAAAAAGAAGTTTTATTTTCATTTATTCAAGAGGACCCGAGTTTGTGTGACACAACCTCACCAGATTTTACCTGATGAGGATTGTGAACTGACCTCAGAATTAAAACCTGCAGCTCTGCTTTCTCTGCAACCACAAATACACAAATATATTCTAAATTTTCTGCCCATAGTTTGCTTTTTGTGATAATCCAAAACTGATTAATAATGTAAGAAATTAAATACAAAAATAACAAAAGTAAGTAAAATAAAAGAAAATTAAGAAACATTCAGTATTAACCCAAATAAGAAATTGATATTTTCCTTGGTCCGCCTTAGCAGAAAAGCTGTCTGAATTTGTAGCAAAAAGGTTTTCATACTTCATCTCAATTTCCTGTTGTGGTTCCTGCAAGTCAGTAGGTAACAGGCTATTTTGATGTCCCATGGTTTATCCAGGTGGAGCTCTATCTGCCAAGCCACCTGCTCTGCATCAAAACTGCCTTGAGAGAAGAATTCTGAATGCAAAGGATCAGCTCCTGTCACTTGTGTCCATGTCACATTTACACAGACTTCTCTCTGAATTGTGCAAATTCTAAGTGTAAATCTACGAACAGCTATCCTAAATAAACAAATAGGCTTCTTTCTACAGAGGAGGAGCAAAAGGATATAAAAGAAAGGCAATTATTTGTAATATTTTTGAAAAGGGAATCATTTTCATGAAATTTTGCCAAAATCCACTTTAAAAGTTGTTTGGCATTGCACTGAACTGATAAATGACCAGCAAAGATTACTCTTTTGATTTTTTTAATGGCAGAACCTCTTCATTTTCTCACTTTCAGGAAAGAAAAACAACAAAGAAATAGTTAAAACTGAACAATAATTAGAGGACAGGTACTAATTAGCCATCTTAAAGAAGTCTTTCAATGGTCTTTCAATGATTTTTTTTATTGTTGAGCCTTCTCAACTGAAGGATCTGGAGATACCATCCTGTTGCCTTAGAAGCCATTCTTCCTCTTGATAGCTTCAGTTCCCTAAGTCACATCCCTGAAACCCTCCATTCCACTAGCTCAGATGAGATGCTGTGATTATGAAGAACATTTTGCAAGAAAAAAGCAAATACTTTAAAGCTTTTACTAAACTACTTTTTTTTTTTTCTGTCTAAATCATGGCTAAATCTAAATCACAACTAAATAAAGAATCTAAAATTCTTTAAGAGAAGTACTTGTAGCTCCTCTGGTATATCCAAACACACAATAGGTTTCAGGGGAGAAATACTAAAGTATTGTTATATAATGAAAGGAAAGAGGATTACACTGTCCATCCACATACTGCACACAATAGCCACCTTCCCTGACTCGAGTTGTCAGTATCCTTATTTAACTTTATCCACCTTGACCTAGAAAATACATCAGTCATTTGCTATTTCTGTAATGAAATGCTGATCTATGCAAGCCTGTGCTGGCAGCACTATCCAGCACTTTCCCTGCAAGGCTCTGCCGGCTGCCAATCTCCGGAAACCCCTCGGTGGTGTTAAACAATAAGAGATCGCTGACCTTTCCTTCCTCTCCAATGAAAGAACTATTTAAAAGCTAAGGCCACTGTGGAGATAACACAGGTAAGGAACTGATGGCTGGTGCCATCAGTGGAGTCTTGTGCTGTTGTGATAAAAGTTTGATTTCTGCAATATTTATATTGCCCAAGTATCTCAAAGCAAAGACAAAGAAATGGCTGTGCAGGTTTGTAAACTTCACCTAAGACAAAACCTTGGTATCTCCATCCTAGCTTTGCATTTCTCATGTGGAAACTTCCCTATTAGAAAATCTCATCATTTCTCACAAAAACCTTGGTGCAACTTAATGTTTCTGCTTTTTTATAATTTAAAAAGATGTTCCAGAAAGTGCCAGAGGAAATTTATACAATTTCTTTCATTTTAGGAATTCACTTTATTCAGTATTACTATTAACAAATTATATAACTTTTTCTTCCTACTTGTACTAATCTCTTTTTTTCTGGCTTCAAATTTATTTTTGTATACTTTTTCTGGTGTCAAAGATCCCATAAAAACACCTAAAAATCCTCAGTGATTATGTTTATGTAGTTCTGTGAAACTTTCCCTAAACAAGACAAGTAAAAAAAAATCCCTTGGCTTAACTCCATAAATTTAGGTATCAAAGCATTAAAATTGACTGATCACTTACAAGCATGTTCTTATTCCAGCCAGCCCTTCAGAGTCCATTCCAATAAATAGATTTTAACCACAAGTCTAAACTGAGTTAGATGCACTTCTAAACAGCAATTTTTTTTTCCATTTCAGGGTTTAAAAGTGAAAAAAATATATGTTTAAGCATTATGAGCATTTTATGTTCAGAAATTGATTACACAAGAGCTGAGCTCTGAGTGGGATTGTATAGCTGCACAAAGAGATAAAGGAAGGAAGCAAACATCTCTGGAAAGGACTTGGCATCTTTGCACTCACATTTCTCCTGTAAGGGAGCCCCAGCTAGTGAGGAGTCCCTGCTGGCCAGGCAGACTCCTCACAGAAGGAGGCATTTGATGTGAAGCAGTTGAAGATTTTACAGCCCCAGTTCCAAACCCAAAGATGCTAAAACAAACTGGGACTCTTCATGCCAACCTGTGACGAAGGTCAGTCTGGCCTGGTCAACCATTTAAATTATTTATTCAGCCACATAACAGAGCATCAGAACTATTCACAATGAGTAACACACATTTAAGAGGCATTTAATCAGTGGCTTTAGAGAGGCACACAACTGCTGTTGGCTTTGATTCTGAACTGGGTGACAAACCTGTGGGGTTTAATCTGAGTCCATCACTATAAATTACAAATCTTGCCTGAAAACCCCAGAACTGTCACAGGGTTCAACACAAAGATTCTACTGGGGGACATGAACCAACCTGCCCACATGGATATTGAGTACTACAGTTTAGGTGAAACCCAGTTAAAATTTTAATTTCTTTTTGCTTTTTTTCTGTTAAAATTAATCAAGAGTGTATTGAGAGGCAATATAATATTTGTCCAGAATGACTGCAGAGATCCTCCCAATTGAAATGTTTTTGTTCCCTGAAACCAACAAATATTTTTCTTAACAGTAAATCAAGCAGCAGCAGAAAGAGCAATGCCAGTCTCTTGCATTGATATAGTTATTAAGTATTTGCATCATAGGATACTTTTTGTAAGCATAAAAGCAGCTGTCTTTGTGATCATGAATCCTATGGAATGAGAGACCAATCTTTGCCTCAGCAAGACTAGATAGGATTGAGCAGCACCTTAAAGGTCTCATTGTGTAAGCCTCACTGGATCTGCTTTCATCATATTATTTAAAAGAGAAGGGATTGCCCAAAGCAAGGGTAATCAAGACCTAAAGAGTGACTGCTTAAGCAGAATGACAGATGAATACAGTCACTGTAAAAAAAGAAAACACACCACTAAGGAAAAGATCATTTAAAATAGGAAAACAGAAAAAACACCTTCAAATGATTTCTTTTTACAAATCTATGATCACTAGAGAGCATTTTTGGCTAAATATGAGTATCCATTAACCTGAAGTTTGAGATGAAAGGAGAATCAAAATTTAGTATTTTGAGAATAGATTCCATCCCATGAGCTGGATTGGTCCTGTTTTCAGCCCCTTTATAAAAAAGGAAAGATACTCTGTGATTAGGTACCCACCATGGTGAGTAAATATTTTGAACCTCCTTCCTAAACATGCCTATGGTGAAAATTTTTCTAAGAAAAATATAGAAAATACATAATGATGAGAGGAGAGGAGAGGAGAGGAGAGGAGAGGAGAGGAGAGGAGAGGAGAGGAGAGGAGAGGAGAGGAGAGGAGAGGAGAGGAGAGGAGAGGAGAGGAGAGGAGAGGAGAGGAGAGGAGAGGAGAGGAGAGGAGAGGAGAGGAGAGGAGAGGAGAGGAGAGGAGAGGAGACAGGAAAAAACAAGGCCAGAGAAGAGGAAGGAAAATAACAGAAGAAAGGAAGAAGAAGAAAGGTCAGGGAAAAGTGTGAGAAAGGAGGAAAGAGGAGAAGGGAGGGAATGGTAGGAGAGTTCCTCAAAAAAAGTATGTTCTTATGTGATGTCATACTAATTTGTGATGAATAAATTCACCATTAAAAATGTTTGGGATCTACATTAGGAAGACCTATACATACTAATATGCATTATTCTCCTTTTTCCATTATCCATATTCTCAGCCAGTACAAAGCAAACCTGAAAAGTAAGTAATTTATGTACTCTATGCATCAGGATATCCATATCTAGCTGTACATCTATATTCTGATAAATGTATTATGGTTAGTCCTAGGCTTTGATCTTTTGCATGTACCCTCAACCTGATGGAGTACACTGTTGTCTGAATGCTTTCCCTCTCACAGTAGATGCAGAAATGGAAAATTCTAATATATTGATCCCACCACACTCAATGTCAGCAAATTCAAATCTCAGTATGACTGGTCAGGATACTGTGTAAAATAAAGGCAATGTCTCAGCAGCTCCAGTGACATCTCTAAGATCTCCTATCAGAACTGGAATGAATGTCAACAAAGACACCCATCCTCAGCTGTTCTGAAGGGTGTGTATTAGAAAACATACCATACAGAAATTCATGCATTTAGGTCAAACCATGTGTTCCTGGTATAACCCCAGTACCAAACTCTACCTTCTGAAGTTTAAACATCATGTTAGTGGTGCCAAATATGCCTATGACTATGCAAAATCTGTAGTAACAGACATTATTATAGACCAATAGAATTTTAAAGGATAAATAAATACATCCCTCCAAAATAAATAATGCAGGAAGTGTTTTGTCGGGGTTTTTTAATTTTCCTTGTAATTTAACACTTACTGAAGCCTGTAAAACAGTGAATAAAAATGTTCTGCAAGGCTTTTATTCAGCCACCTGCCCTCATGTTCATAAAGAGTAGCTCATGTCAGCTCACAGTCCTGTCATTTCATAATGACCCAGAACATGGCTGTGGGCCTTGCTGTCATTTAACAGAAGCTCATGTTGCTGCAGGAGTATTGAGGGTTTCTGCATGAGGAGTAGCCCTGAAAGTGTTCATGGAACCTTTGCTCAGTGCACATAGGTGCTAGAACTGAACAATCTCTGGCAGCTCTGTATACCTGAATGAGAGTGATTGTGTGAGCTGGTTACATCATATGTGGTAGAAGACAGGGAATATAAAGTCAGCCTAAGGCTCTCAGCATGGGAACAATGAATAAAGTGTGGGAACAGAACCTCTGCAGTTCCTGCAGCACTTCACTGGCTACTGTGGTCTATCCATCATGAAAGTTAATCATGATAATCATAACTTTAAGTTCCATTAGACTTCCAAAACTGTAAAAATAGGTCTTATTATAATTAATTGAGATTTTTAAAGTTACTTTTTGTGCTAGATCAGAAAAAAAAAATGTTATTGCAGCACCACACATTTATCTATCTACTGGCGGAATAGTGCAACCTGTCAAAAAAGGTCCCAAAAGGTAAACTTCTCTTATAGTCAGAACAAATTAATTTAATACCAGTAGCAAAAATATTTGATTATTGATTTGGGTGTTGGGAAACAAAGAAGACAAAAATTTACTTAGGGAAAAATACCAGGCTCAACTTCATTAGCTTACTCCAGACCCCTTTCCTGCCTGCCTTCTCATCCCTGCAGGGTATACTCAGACCCTTCAGGGAGGCAATGAGTGGTCAGGCAGTCAAGGTCAGTGTACAGAGCTTTGTCTTTGTTGTTTGGTGCTCTTCATTTGTTTCCTATGCTCCACAGGTTGTAGTTCCCCTCAGAGATGAACCTGCTCTGCTCTGGGCTTATCCACAGCCCAGTCTCTTTGGGGCCATACCTGCCCTGGGCAGGAGCCACAGTCCCTTGGGGTGTGCATGCCCTACCATCAGGCAACTGCTCCTCTGTCTCACTGTTTGTTCCTTCTGTTGCCTCTTCCCTCCATTCTTCTGTCCTATCCTAAAAATGTTTTCACAGAGGTGCCACAAACTCCTCCAGATGGCTTGGCTTTGGCAGCTGGTGTGTGTATTGCAAGGTCTGGCACAGGGCAGCCCTGAACTCCTCCCACAGAGGCCACCTTTGCATGCACCTCTGCCGCCACAACCTTGTCCTTTACACCTAATACAGAAGTTAGCAATTACTGGCCTGCTGTTGACCTGTAAAAACCTAGAGAAAATAAGGGCTTATCACGAGCTTTCCTCTTAAGAGAGAGAGAACACAATTGAAAATTCAAAAGAGGATTTTTAAACTAATTAGTTATGAACGCAAATGAAAAAGAAAAGGAAAAAACATGAGGGTCATTTTCACCAGTTCATGCCACTATCCAACCCAGGTGGATTTTTTTCTGAATTGGGAATAGTATGAAAAGGTAGTCCTGAGGTTAATTTCATTAGTATAAAAGGGCCAACACTATCTCATTCACCATCTGCCTTTTGTTCTTTCCTCTTTATTAAAACAATGCAGTTGAAATTCCATTTTAAGATGATGTTTTAATGTATTTAACGACATCGAGGAGAGTTCCATTCAAAACTCTTTTAATAAAAATGGACTTCTAAAAATCATTTGGAGTGTTTAGGAGACTGTTGGCCTTCTTCCTTTTCTATTTTTCTTTGCAACTCATGGATCACTAATGATGGCATTTTCACCAAGCAGCCGTGACATATTAGTCTATATCCTTTTGGCAATTTAACAATGAGCATTAACTATTACACTTTAGAACCAAACAATATTGATACAAAACTAGGAGTTTTTCAAAGGAAGATAATTAGAAGAGCAAAGAACCCTTAGTGCTGAATTTTTAAATGGAATAGATGCAAAATTAAACACGCAAAACATGACAGACGAAGAAGCCAAAAAGACATACAATCTAGTAAAGTATAAAATGAAAACTGTACATTCCTATTTATCAGTGCAACAGGGAAATGTCAAGGAGTTTTAATGCTTAATGAGCCCATCAAGCTTAGAATGCATCAATTGTACCATTTTAGTTAATTGGCTACAACATTTTTGTCTCCTCCTCTTCTTTGCCTTCAACACAGCAATGCAAAAACTCTGAACATCTTGCCTGGATATCTTACCTTTTACAATACATGGGGTAGTTTGCAGCTGATTTTTGATGAAGACGGCTCAGACAAGATTTCAGGAAGGATTTTTTTTTTTTAGTTTTGACGTGGCTGACATTTGATAGATTACAACATAGTCAATACCAGTAATGGTGGAACAATAATCAGTTCAGCTTCATTAGGATGTTGCCTCACCTTTTATACAATCTCACACTAAGCATAAAAGGTTTTGTTAAACTATCCATATCAGACACACAATATTGATATCAGATTTATAGAACAGAAAAATTAATTACTGGCATTAAATATAACCAATATTCTTAGAGATCTGGTGATCTGATAATTCCCAGACAATCTGTTGGGTATTTTAAACCAGTCTTCTACCCTCAAGTTACATGGCTTTAAAAAAAAAATGTATATACTTTGTAACCCCCCTGTCCTTGTAGAAACCATGCACTCCATTTTCTCTCTGCAGAATCCAATGACAAGAAGCTCTTTTTGGTTCCACCAGTTTCCTTTGAATTCTCTTCCTATCAATAGAGGTGGCAGTGCAGAAGATTATCCATTCAAGGAATATTTAATCTCCTCCCTCTAAATAATGCTGCCCCTTTAAACCCCAATAATTATGCTTTATTGGTATATGACCTCAGAGATCAAAAATATACCAATAAAAAAAAATCCATGCTGAGTGATTGATACATATTACAATTGTTAAGAGGCAGCTGACACCAGCTGGCTTCATGCTTCATCCAACTTGCCCATTAAACCTGCCCTGCTGCTCTGAATGGGTTCATAGAGCCGGGTCTCTGGCAAAACCTTGGAATGCTGACAAGCCACACAATCATAACTATTAAATATAGTGTGCATAATTGTATCAGCAGGCACACAAAAGATTGTTATTATCACTGAATGACTAAGAGACACAGAGCTTTTATTCAGTAACATTAGCACTTGAATGCTATATAGTAATAGTGTCTTTCGGATCATCCTGATTGGGAAGTATTGATCCTTTCATCTCAACAGCGGCTAAACTTTACTAGGTTGCAGATGACAAGTGCTTAAAAAAAATAAAGTAGAAGTTGGAAAGAAAAAGTGGCAGGAGGGAAACGAAAAACAAATATGTGCAGATGATTAAGCGGCTGCAACTACCAGGTTTGTGTTATGTATTGATTCTCACATTTTTTTATTTGATTGATGTCAATGGCGTTTCATGTCAACTCAAGCCACAATGATATTTTACAGCCATGTTTGTGAGAGCTGAACTAAATGAGTGCAATTGGATCAGAAGTCCCTCAGTCACATTTCTTTGATTTAGTGAAGCAGGAGCCCATCGTTATTGTGCTGTTGCTAAAACCATCAGTAATTAAAGCTGAGTGCTTAAATCCTTGAAGTTCATCAAACAACATGTCCAACATGCTTGTTTATTGCTAGAGATGTGTTAAACCTTAAAGTCAACTAACCCAGCAAAAGCAGTCCTCTGAAGAATTGAAGAATCACAAGAAGTACGTGTTAGAAAAATGTCCATTTTCTTTAAAATATTATTCAGCAAATAGCTCCAAAATTCTTTGAGAAATGCTGAAACAATGCAGTTTTTGCTGATGCTTCACATGCTAATTTTTCATTAAAATTGGAAAGTATTACGTGCAGAAAGTAATACAAATTAAAAGAACAATGAGGTTCTGATTAGGAAAAACAAACAAACAAACAAACAAACAATAATAGTATACTTGTTGGGTCATTGCCATTCAGCAACATTTTTGAGGAATTTACTTAAGAATTTACTTAAAATAAAGCATGGGCACAAAGGATTCACTGAACCAGAATTCAAAATATTTCTTTTAAAAGACAGTCCAGTGCTTTTCAAACTTTAATAGCTTCTTTAACAGAGGGGGATGAGCTGTGGCATTTTTCTATTGATAGTTCTAATTACCATGTTTTACTTTAGAAAGCCATAGAATGACAGAATTGGTAAGGCTAGAAAAGATCTCTAAGATCAGGTCGAACCAAAGGTTGGTCTGATGCTCTTCTTTTCAAACTGTATATAAAATGTAAAAATATATCAATTCCCTGAGTTCTCTACCTGAACCAATCTGCAGAACCTATCTTCTCTTTAACATGGATTTGAGTTGTAAAGATTTCACCTATGTTTAAAAAATATGCTACTTTTAAAGGTCTCTGTAACTTACCTGTGATTGTCACTATAAAGAACTTTATAATTTAATATTTTTGCATATATAAATTAGATAATTTGTTTAAATAACCTGCAGTGATGCACAGGTGAAAAAATAACTTTTGCCAGGCAACAAAAGTCCACGTTTGCAGAAAGAAATAAACCTAGGAACTCATACTAAACTTGTCTTATGGAGAAGTTCCTATTAAAAACTCACTTCCAAGACTAAATTTCAAGTTTAATTTTTTCCTAACTCTAACAATAGTTTGTAACATAAAACTTGTGTAAAAACGCAAGGTTTGGCTTTTGCCCCTTTCCTGTGCTACAATGAACCTTTAGTTCACTGTATTTTGATCAGCATTAGTGGTTTTCAAAGGGCACAAAGAGAAAACTGCTCGGTCCTGCTGGAAGAGTCATTGCCATCCCCAGAGCTCCCTCCAGGCTGCTCCCTGCCCTCCGTGGGCATGGTCTCTGTGAGTCAGGGTGTAAGATCTGCTATAGGGACAGCTGAAACCACATTCACAAGGGTATGAATAGCAATTACCTCCACTTTTCAAAAACATCTAGGAACTCTTGCTTTCGTACTAACTTTTAATTTTGACTTTTTCCCTGACTGTTTTTTTTATTTGCTTGTTGTGAAAGTACATTTTTAAAGGGTCAATTTCACAATTTGTTATATCTCTACAAAATACCTTTTCTTTTTAATAAATGTCAGCAATATAGTAGCTGAATAATAAGTAATATAAATGTTGTTTTCATGTGTTTACAAGTGTTAAAATTATTGCAGTTATTTTATTTTTAAATGGTTACTATATTGTCTTGTTACGATATAGCAGCAAGGACATATCACGCATAAAATTAGGAAAATATAAAGCAGATAAAGTAAAATATTAACAAAAAACCAAATTTCTCAAAATAAATATTGAATTTTCTGAAACTAGCTGGTCCATCTACTCTCAGCAAAGTTTATCATACAGTAAAATTATTTTGTCAAACTCATGGGCAGCTGTGCTGGAAGAAAAATGTTATTTCAATAAAGTCACTGCTTAAAATATTTAATTGGATTAACATGAAGTCAACTGTCCTAAATATCTGAGATGTAATTAACTATGTAACTAACGGCTTCCAAGAATAAAAACGATCTTTAGTGACCACGTTTGTTAGCCACTGCTTTTTCACCATACCCAGTGAGTAAAAAAGACAATTTAATACAAGCTGGTATGCATGAGAGTTTAAAAAAGGGAGCCAGATAATGAGAATTGTGGTCAACATTCAGTAACTCATATGAAGAAACAAAAAAGAGAGCTCTTTTTCCAGCAGATTCTTCTTATAAGTAACAGACTGGAATTTTCATTTTTAGGGTGCCACACACAAATCTTGCAGTACAAGGACTCTCCAACAGAGTATCCTGATCTGTTAGGAGGGGTTTTTCATTATTTTGTTTTTATTCTGATGGCCAAATCTTTCTCAGTATAAATGGCCCCCACCATGCTCATTTTGAGATGTAACAAGGTCAGTTCTGTAATGAGAAGCATCTTTCTTAGTACAAACTGGCAAGGTAGCTCTGATGCTAATTCCTATCCCATTCTCTTTACAGAATAAATATAGATTTCCATAGCTATTTGTTGTCAGACTTAATTATGTAAAACAACAAAAGGCAGAATTTAACCATCTGTCAAAGACTTAATCCCTAAGATTTCCAAATATTTTTGGGGATGAGAATGTCAGATGGAATTGAAAGCTGATCTCCCACAAGCATTCAGCAGATAGAGCTGCAGGGCTCACAGTTGGTTCTGAAGAATATCTGGACACCATGGTGAATATCCTGTAACTTCAGGCACTTCTAAGGAAAGAAACGACCAATCCAGGCACCAATTTACGTGATGTGGATGCAAACTTTGTGTCTTGTTTTCTGTTACAAAGGAATATGTGTGACTTAGATGTCACTGTGAACGTGTAGCAAGTATTTAATGAGGTGGGGTCACTGTGCTGTTGCTGCCTTGCACCAGCATAGAAATGCACAAGGATCCAAGAGCAAAGACGGAGGCAGTAGCCACTGAAGCCAGTAAACCCTGCCTTTAGCTTTCTACTGCCCTGGGCTCTGGCACGGGCTTAGGGGTGTCAATACAGGACTCTGTTCTGTGATGCTTCTCCTTGCAGGGACATAATGTGTTTGCATTTCTCCTCTCTATCAGTAAAACAGTGATACAGCAAAAACTCATATTCACATTATGGGAATGATTGTTGTCTGGGTAGATAAATAAGAATGTAGATAGCCCAGGATGTATGAAAATCACTCTTCATTACTTCAGTGCACCAGCTCATACAAACACAATATAGCAACCAAGAGGCCTTTGGGTTGTGTGCTACAGTAAAAAAAAAAATTTAAAGTATTTTTAAAAGAAAGATGGAACTTGGTGGTGAGATATTTAGAAATCTTGTAGATATTGGATGGGGAATTCCATTTCAGGTTCAATCCAATCAAATAATAATAAGCCATGGCTCACTGAACTGCTGTGGGATACTTTGGGCTCACACTGTTATGATTGTTATCACTTCTTTTTATGTTTAGGTTTAATCTTAATATTTACTATTCAAGTTCCCTAAATAAGAGAGCAGTCATATTGTACATATATTTAAGGATGTACAGTAGGTGATAATGCCACAAATCATCTTTCAAAATATACCAATCATTTTAACCAGTTAAAGAGAAATTACTTTAAATTAATTTAAAACATATTTTTTGTGTTTAAAACTAAAATTCTGTAGTTGCAGTAGTTAGCAAGACATACCACTCTGGTTGTTTTGTCATACTAATGCCCTACCTGCTGTGTCACATATATTTAATACTCTGGGGAAAAAATTGTATGCTATAAAACATTCTGCTTTATCTGGCAAAAAGGAGAGAAACTGATTGGAGAAAGGGATGTAACATGACTAAGTCCCAAGTCAATGTCAGGCTTTATTGTTATCTCTACCCAGATGCTTGACCAGTTGCTTTAAGCCACGGGAACCTCTCATTCTCACAGGCAGCACCCCAGCCTTGCTGAGCAGCAAGAGCAGCAAGTTTTCTGCCAGGCATGGTGGACACATCCCATCTGCAGGATGTGGGGTATGGAGCCTGCACTTCTGCATGAGGCAAACATTTCTGGCTTCTGTTCTGCTGTGTGGGTGGCATTCCTCAGTTAACCTGATTGTAGGCACAGACCTGGATCCCCTATGACCACCTAGGCGTAGTTGTGCCCTGGTTCCAAGCTCAGATCTACAGAATTGTTCCCACTGGTGCTGGCAGTCTTTAGTTTAGTCCTTTGCTAAGTATTTGTAGGAGGTATCCCCATCCCTCACTTGGGTTACAAATAAATCACATTTCGTTCTGATGCCAGATAGTGCTGTGCAATGCACAAATAAGATATAGGCTGAATACTTAATATTTTGAGCCAACCATAGGGAACAATAATCCTGTTCATGTTTCTCAGGTATTTTACCAGCTATGCTGATATAGCACTATTAAAATTCAGGATCATAAAAATCCTAATGCAACCATTAAAATTTTGGCAACATATTTTTAATTTAGATAGTTACTTTGAATTCAAAAGTATCTAACTTAAATCTACGCGGGCAAATAGAGTTACAAACCTGATATGCAGACATAATTATCAGCAAATCAACAGCTAATGATTTCAGTACTTTATCTACTTCATCTACCTGATGTCTACTTGCCTGCTTTTAATTGTAGAGTTTCTGTCTCTTTTTCCAAGTATTTACAACAAAAATCTGGGTTATGTGACACCTACTTATCAGACAATGAAGTAAGTAATCTGACAATGCAGAATGGAAAGAAACTGCCTGAATGCTGATCTGTTCTTTTCCACTCTTAACAACTGCATATAATTTTACTGACAACACGAGAATCCTTCATGTTGTAGAAATCAGAACTGTGTCTGCACCATCGTTTCCTCAGAAGAGATAGAAATCCAAGTCCTGGGTTTATGCAATATGATAAGTAAAACCAAGTGCATCTCCCGGGCAGTTCCACTGAACTAATCCTAAACTTTCAATATCTGTACATATCACACAAATACTAAAGTTCTTGTCTCACAAAAATGCTACATGAAACAAGAGTTCTGGCCATTAAAGCTTTTAAAAGGCCCTGTTTCTGCATTGTTAACTTAATAAAATAAATAGTACTTCTATATTAGTAAACAGTTCATGAGCAGTGACTATAAAGCTAAAAAAGTGTCGAATACATTCTGGAAAACTCTAACTAAATTACGTATTCAAAGACCAGAAAGCCCAAGAAAGAACTACACCCTGTTGTCAAAATCTATAGGGTCAGCATGATGTTGAAAACATGCTGATCAAATGTTCATCTCTCCATAATGCAAATGGATGGTTCTTATCATTCCAGAGGATGCTTATCACTTAGGGCTCTTTTGCAGATTGTTCTTTGCATGATCAGTCTTCCAAGACCCTCACATTACTGAAAAATCCAGCAATTACTTCCGTTTAATATCCAATTTTCCATACAAATTTAATGATATTCATCTTTGGGCCTCTCATTTTAAATGTTTCTGAAACATCAAGCTGCAAAGTTAGAAAGCTGAAAAACTGAGTCCTAAATTTACCAGGGCAAACAAATGTAGGCTTATATCGAACATATTGACATGTTTGAGATAATAAAGCAGCCATAATTATTCACATTGCTTTCCTCTTTTCTATACCCTGTCATAACTACATTTTTAAAAGATCAGCTCACTACAAGCATCTCTCTAAATTCCAAATAAATGTTTAAAGAATGTGAAAAATGCAACAGAAAGTGAACAAGATGATGCAGATGATCTTGATGATCAAGAGGGCATTTTTCAAAAGTATTTATGATCGACAGAAACAAATTTTACACAGAGATTTTTTTTCTCATTAGAAAAATTTTCAACCCATAAAACAAGATGCACAATAGATTCCATTTCACGTTAGCATGAGCTGAATTGTATTGGTTTATTGAAATGACATGAAGTTTTTCTTTTCCCTCAGATCAGTGTGTAAATGTGTCAGTGTGTCACACGAGTCCCCTGGCAGGAGGCAGGTAACAAGAGATGTCTGTATGTAGTGCATTCCAAATGAGAAGCTGTGAGCAACTTCACAATTGAAAAAGCAATTTCCTTTTGAAGACACCATTTGGATCAGAAGCAAGTGCTTTATCCTCCCATTAGAGTTTTCTTGAGCATGTACAAGTCCTAAATTGGTAAAGTCCTAAGCATGTAATGGTCCTGCTGGCTATTCTGAAGTTGTTCTAACTTAGCCTAGAGAAATACTCAATAAAATTAGACATTGCTACCAGGGAAAAGATGAAACACTGACTCACTTGCCATGGGAATTAAAGGCAAAACCACTCAGCATCATGAAGGATCTTGTCCTGTTTGCTGGATATAAAGAAATAACCAGAAAACCATACATAGTCAATCCAATTGCTTGAGCATAAATTTTAGGTTTAGAAATTATACAAATAAAGAATTTCAGAAATATGCAATAGATGCATCACAAAATTCTACTTACCACCTCATATATTTCACATTTTGATAAAAATCACTTCAGCTTTTTGCACCTTGTTATCTTTTGTACCCTGTGTGCATTTTGTATAAATATAACAAAACTAATTTGGCTGAAAGCCAAAGCTTTGGCAGCAGACAGTGGAATCCTATTGGCCAAATGCATTCTGATAGATGTGTTTACTTGACATGTACAACTCAACTGTCTTGATGATCAGTCTTTTCCAGAAATCCCAGCTAACTTTAATTTCAGTGAAATTTTTCATGCTAACTCCAGCATAATGATCATAATCTGATATTTACTCTTAAGAAAATGAGGACCAGCTTTGAATATGCAAGAATTTTCTACAATTTTTTATGCTAGAGCAAGATTTTGTAGGTAACTATTAAAAAATTGATAGTGAACATGGAAAAAGTAGCTTGCTCAAACAGCATTCTAATGTACCTCATCTAGTAATTAGTAAATAATTCGTATTTTTTCAGAAGGATTTATTTCTATTGCCTTATTTTAACAACACCCAAAGGGTTCTAGTACCCTAGTGGTATATGCCAAGCCAAGTTATCAATACCAAAAAAGAAGTTATACAACAAAAGTATTAAGCAGAGGAAGTAATTATCAAGATAACCTTCTACCTCCTACAAACATTATGCACTTCAAGTAAAGAATCTGATGGCTTGGCTGAAGACACAATAGTGATGCACATAAATATCTGCAACACGGGAGACAAAATCATTTGACTGCCAGAGAGCAGGTGGTACAAGTTCTTGTTAGTTTTCTAACAGTTGAGAGATTGTTACTAATTTTTATCAGTGTTGCAAAATTATTTCATCATTCTCAAGTCCTTGTTTTGCTAGGCAAAATAAAAACAAAAATACACAGCATAATATGTCCCCACTCTAGCATCTTTGCATCAGTTAGAAATGAGAACTATGGGATTGATTTTCTGAAATGTACAGGAAATCTTTGAAATGAAACAGTATTTTTAGAGAACTCTTATGGATCTAAAGCCGGTGTGGTTGTCAGAAGCTGCTGAATAGAAAACCTAAAGGAGTGCTCTGGGAAGGATGGTAAGAGGTTTGGAAGAGCCATGTGAAAGTAACCCTGGATTTAATCAATGTTAGTCTGACCAGAAGAGAGCTCTAACAAGTGAGCAGCAGTAACGTTTGCCTGAAACGCTCCTGCCGAGTCTCTTGACTAACTGAAGCAACTTGTATTTTGTCCAACTGGATGTACACAAAAATAGCTTTAAGGGAGGAAGGACACAGAGACAAATATTTTTGAGGTAGGATCCTCATAAACAGCCATCCCTGAGAGGAATTAAGATGAACTCTGTCTACTTTCTTGTTATAAATAAAATGAAGCACCAAATAGAAAAGAGACGTAGGATGTGGGCTGGATTGGCAGAGCAGTTCGGGAATGTTTCTGCTTATAATATAACACAGCATAATGCAGGGGGATGTGGAAAATTTACCTATTTGAGTCTTTAATGTAAATTATTTTTTTACTTGTCAAAATTATATCAAAAACCCGGTGGAAAGAACAGACCATTATTTTTAAAAGTAAACAAACAAACAAGACAGCTTTGATTTGAAATGAAAACAAACAGCAGTGAAAGGATAAGCTTTCATCATTTTGGAGACCTTGGCATTCTTGCAAATACATTCATGAATTAATCATTGAAAAACTTAAACTTAAAAGATCATGCATTTTCCAATGCAACTAGTCTCCAAAGAGTACTGAAATGGTTATTAAATTATAGTTCTTTAAACTCCTTGCATCAGGAATCTGTTTCACACACAGCTAACTGAAAGAACAGAGTGATGATAAAGTCCCTGTGATCTTACAAAACCAAAGAAAATTGTAAGTAGGAACTAGCAGTATGTCACCATGTATAACAGTACTAAAATCTGTTAACAAAACTGCCATACATATAGTAAACAGCAGGAGTTTTGGAATGCTATGCAGCTTTTAAATTATTAGCACTAATTAGCCAAATCAAAAAAAGAGATCAGGAAACACATTAGAAGTGAAGACAAGTCTACCTGTATTGCTGTGTCAAAATTACATTTCCAAACAACCAATTAGTAAAGACAACCTTTCAGCCCAAGAAGCCATATGTAAAGTGGGACGGCTTCATTACAGTGGCTCCCTAATTAAAACGTAAAGGCTGCTGATCATTGCATAATTAAACAACATGTCATGTGGTTTCATCTGGCAATTGCAAGCAGCTAGGCCTGAAATCATTAATGACTAAGATGTCGTCTAAATGAGTCCAGAGACTGTACAACTACATTCTGTCAGAATGGAGAGCAACCTCTGGTCATTATGGAGATAATATCCTCCAAAGGGACTGCTCTGTACAAAATGTTGAAGTTCTTTCTCTCAAAATGACTTTGACTTTTTATATCCAGTTTTCTTACTAATTAGCCCAAAAGAAAAAGGCTAGCAGGGCTAATTAACTTCCAGCTACGGTAATCTAAATATGAAACTGCAGAACCAAAGATTTTCCCTGCGGATATTCTAAACGTTTTTCATAAATTAAAGCTCCGCTATTGAGAAAATATTTTTTAGGTAACCTTATGCCTTGATTGAGTATTCCTTACGTGGCTTCCCACTTTGCAGAATGCCCAAGGAACAAATGCATTTGCAGCACCAGTTCTCTGTGTTTTGCAGGCCACAGAATGTCCATTCAGCCTTCACTGATGATGCACAGAGATACTAAAAACAAAACAGAGAATTTATAGTTCCATGAATTTACTGGAGAACTTTGGGGGCGGGAACTGTTTTGCAAAACAGTAATGCCAGTCACAAGAAAAGCATATATTATGAAAACACATACACTCCCCAGTCTATGCTTTAGAAGTTTCAAAATGCAATACACAAAGTAACTTGAGTTAAAGTTCCTTTGAAAAGCTAAAAAAACCCAGCAGATATGCTAAGATTTAACAGACATATCCTATCATCCTATAACTTTGAGTACAGCTAGAGTCTGACTCAGGTTTGGAAGAATTCTTTAGATCACTCCCCAGATCAACAGAAATAGCAGCCACTATTTAGCATGGAGCTAAATTCCAGTAAGGTAAATTTGCACCTAAAATGTAGATTATAACTGGACATGATTTTTCTTCTTTATACTATTGATTTTTATCACCACAATTTGCACTGAATTCATTCTCTGGTAGGAACAGTCTGAGAGCTGGCTATAGTTCAGTGAAACCCTGGCAGACAAACCTGTCCCTTCCCTGCTCCACGCAACCATTCTTTCAGTTTTGAATTAATCAACCATGCCACAGTTAATTGTCCTACAAATAGACTAAAAAATAAACAAATATAAAATCATGGTGAACACATGGATATGTTTCTTTTCTATATAACACAAATAAAAAATAATTCAGCTCTGTATTATACTTCTTTAAGGACAAAGTGTCCCAAAGAACTTTTTTAAAAGGTATCTTACTAACAGCACATTGAGTACAGAAAAATGTGGCAGCCAGAATGCTGCCAGCAAAACCTCAGATGTATTCATAGGCAATAGAAGCTCTTTTACTGAGAAGACTTGTTGCCCAGGAAGCCAGAATTTATTTCTGTTCTTTTTCACCAGAAAGAAAAGACCTAAGACAAGTTTTTCTTCAACAAGATACGCATCCTCTTAGATTCTTCACATCAGATGTTCTAACTGGTTTCAGTTAGAAGACACGGTGTTTCACACCACCTTAAAGAGTATTGCAAATGGAAGGCTGAACAAAACTGTGGTGGAAATAATACTAAAATACTGAAGAAATTGAGTAGTCCACACTTTTCCACTAATACCATTATGTCTTCTAGAGCCTGAAAAAATCCCCAATATACAACCCTGTTGATGTTATTAGGGATCATAATTCTCAGAGCAGACTCAGTTTAATTTGCAGCAGTCAGTAAATGAGGAATTTCTGCCAATCAATACACTTATGTATACATATATATGTATTTCTACCACAGATTACATCATAGCTATGACACAGGAAACACTAGAACGTACAAGCAGAACTGAAATAAGGGGATTGACACTGACAGTCACACTGGAAATGTTCACTTGCAGTCCCTGAGGAGACAAATATATCTGCAGATCTTTGGAAGTGTGAATGTTTTTGTCATGTTTTTATCTTCCCCATAAATATCAGGTTCCACAAAATTTAAACCCCAGAGATGGGCATTTCCTACAACTTTCTGTGGAATTCGGATCATGTGCTCATTTTACCACGGAAGTGGTCATTTCCAAGGCCAGCTTTACCCTATCTACTGATATTCCTCTGTCTTCCATTCCCAGTCCATCCACAGATCACTCAAATTGCTGCTTTTATTCACCTGAAGTGACTCCTTTGTATTGCCTGATCTTGCAACAAGCTGGGTGTTCTTGCAATCAGAGGCACCTCTACTGCCAGGTTCTTGAATGCAGAGACATAGTTTTTGCAGGATGGAATGGACATCCTGGAGAGTGACAGTGGTGTGACATCTAAAACACCACAAACAATGCTCTGGGAACTCATGGGAGCCTTCTGCTGTGCCAGTACTGTGCAAACCATTTTGGGTTTTTAGCTAGTAAGATGTATTTTCCCTTCAGTGCTCCAGCCAAACTTGATTGCTTGGCTTACCCCCGGGCTTCAAACTGAGACAGCTTCAAAATGAGGGTGACTTATATTCACTATATTTTAATTACTGTCTTCTGCACCATAACACTGATGGTAATTCTGTTAATAAAGAGAAATTATTTTCCCTTTACTCAGGTCAGCAATAAGTCCATTTTGGACTTTCACAGGGAGAAATTCTGGCTGGTTTTTTTTTTTTAATGTATATATATCTGTTTTCTTAAAAATTTAGAATATCCATGGAAATCGGGAATCATAGGTCTATAAACACAAGACACACCCAGGTTTTCAGCTATCTCCTGGCTGGTTATATTATAATTACTAAATAAAAAGAGCTGTTAATTCTTCTGGTTGCAGAAATTCAAGCTTCTGTGCAGAGCACTACAGTTAAAAGCTGAAAATTGGGCACTGCTCTAATTCTTTCATGTTTCATTTTCAAATCCATTTTCATATTTATTTAAATTCTTCAATGCAACTATGGACCTTTCTATGACTTTTTTGACTCCAACTGAAGAACCATAAGCTTATCACACACTTAAGTTAAATGAAGCCTATCAAACTAGTGGTCAAATTCATCCCAGTTACCTCAACAAGTAAAATAATTCCTCAATATCAATTTCAAGATCTTGCAGCTAGAAAGACAAATAAAACAGACCTTCATAAGGTCATGAAACTGAAGAAGAATCAGTGAAGTCCAGAACCCTTTAAACAATCTGTTTGCTGTAAAGCATGACAACCTTAGAGAATGTTGAAAGAGTGATTCTGCTGGTCACTCTTCAAACATTCTGGACTAGAGAAGACCAAAACAGATTTTTCTGTGCTTAATGTAGTGCTCAGTGTTAAGCAAATAGTAGTTTAACGGAATCTTTAAACTTTCTTTTTCAGAAAGGAAAAAATTTTGCTTGAAAGAGGAAAATATTTTAGTTATTTATGGCAGGATTTTGTAAGAAATATCTGCCCTCATTGCACCTCTTTATACTGCTATGCAGCATTAGCACTATGTTTCTATCCCTATTTTAATGCTGTATGCTGGACTTAGGCCTGATCTCAAGGAACTACAGGTCAGATAGCATTGCCCTCAGAAATTGTTATTCTTAAGTACTACAATTTAATAAAATTTAAAGATAGAAAACTAAATAATCCAAGGTTGAAAATGTCAGCCAAAAATAAAAGAACGTAAAGGAAGAAACATTGGAGGGATTATTTAAAAATTCAAAGTTGAATCTCCACAGTTATGGTGAAAGTCAGAGGGGCTGCGTCATTTCACATCCTAAATAATGTTTTAAAATACAATTACCGTGCAGGCATATATTGAGAAGACTCCAGCTCTCCACTGGCTAAGAAAGTTACTGAGTAGCAACCAGGTAAGATGCTTTGGAAGTCTCAAGTAATTGTGAAAATGATTACAGGTAAAACAAAAGTCACCAGCATTTTTTTTCATATTTTAGCCCTTGCTAAACTTAATTTTCTCTAACCCTGTATGCTAACTGACTAGGGGGCTTTGAGGCTTGTATATTAACTCTTAAGGATTAACTCATTTTTCTTCAGTTACTTGGGTAATTTTGACCCTTTTTTACCTTTTTCTTTTTTTTTTTTTTAATAAGGTCTTGGCATAAAATAAGTACATTAAAGGAGTTGAAAAGACATGAAAGTCTTCTCATAATACTCAGGTCAAGGTCCTTTTATGGAGCTTGTTGATTATATAACTCCATGTATTTTCATATTCTAGGACTACAGTGGGAAAAAAGGCTCAAGCCCATAATATCCTACACTTTCTGGCAATTGCTGATATGACCCTGAGAATATGATTCAAAGTCCACAGATATCAATAGCAGCCTTTCTCCAGTTGCAACATTTGTCTTGGTGCTCTATACATCTAACACAAGTGAATCAAAGAATGCAAGACAAAATTTGCCATTTTTATTTAGAAAAGTTCTGCCTGTACCCTTTTGCTATTTTCAAGCCACCTAACACCATGTTCATCAAACCTGAAGCTGAAGAATCTTATCTGCAGCTGATTATTTAATTTTGAAAAAACAGCTGACAGTCCCAAAAAGTCTTGCAGAGGTACATGGAAACTGTCAACTCTTCAAACAGAACTGAGACGAGATTAAACCTAGACATTTTAAATCTCATTATTATAAATGTGCAATAAATTCAGTTACTAATTGGATTAGAGTTTCACTGACTACATTTAAACTGCAATCCTGACTATGCAGTTAACCTAGATATGAGTAGGTTACCTAAAGTAGATCCATAAATTACTGGGTTTCTAATGATATATTCAGAGGTCTCTGCACAACACTCAGTAATAAAAAACTTTCTCTTATGGAAAATAGCTGCTGAACAATGACATTCACTGATACTGCAGCCTAGTATACCTCTTATTAGAAACCCCCTATTCTCTCCCATATTCACATCGCTGTAGTATCCTGTGGAGCATCTCCAGTGCATCTAAGAAAGGGTAAAAGCTTTGGGTTAATAATTCATTATGAATAGTCTACATTTTTATGCACTGTGTATCCAGGTGATACTATGCTTAATATAAATTCAAAATGCCAGCTTAAAAAAAAAAAAAAAAAAAAAAAAAGAAAGAAAGAAAAAAGAAACTCTTTCTGCCTTTAAGTGTGAACCTTGAAATAATTTATTCATGGTACCATAATAAACTGTCAACTATCTTGACAACTAAAAATTAAGTGTATTGTACTCCTTGGAAATTCCCAGAAATATTTCTTTTCTGTTACAAAAAGAATAGAGAGAAAAGACAACACATTGAAACCCACGGCCAGACTCCACATGCACTGAAACTTCATTCAGATGCCACTGCTTAGGATCTGTAGAGCCCTTAAGTCATAACAACCTATCAGAAAAAAATCACCTGAAGTGATCTCAGCATACCTAAAAATGTTCAACTGTCGTTTTGAAGCAGTAATTCAAGTAGTTTAATTCAGGCAAAAGAAGTCTTGATGGAAAATACAAGGGAAAAAAGCATGTTAGTGGAAGAGAAACTGCCTTAATTGGGTAGTTAAGAGTATTTGATAGGATTATAAAAAGGCAAAACTGTCAGAATGCAACTCTTCTACTGGCCACTGGCCAAAGCAGTGCAGATCTAAGAGGGAAGATTAAACCACCACAATTATACAGTATCTCCTGCACAAGATAATTCTGAAACAATTCTCATCATTTCACTTTTATATGAGTGAGAGCAAATTTTCACTCACTTTATAGTTTCTCACAGAATTTCTTCATTTAAATCCTTGTTTATAAAAGGGAATATGCCCCAATGAAAAACCACTGATAGCAGCTGTACCAACACATATTTCTAGTGTGGACAAGCAAGTATTCTAATTGAACCAGAATTTATTCTTTTTTGAATCATTTCACTCTTGCAAAATACCTGTACCAGAAGCTATTTCAATTCAGGTACACCAATGACTCGGCTGCAGCTGGAGCAAATGTCCTCCCCAGAAAAGCTCTGGAATGATTAGAGGTAACAGGTCAGCAGCAGCTCCCTGCTGTGAGACTTTAATTCATCTTCAGCTACCAAAGTGCTTCTCTTCTCCACATGAGCCACAAGTTTCTCTCTCCCCAAACTTTAACCCTCGATTTTTAAAGGCTAACCATTCTTCTGACCTAAAAACCTTGCTATAAGTAAGGAGAAACTCACCAGGAAAGGAAGACAGAATGAAGATCCCAATACTGTTGAGCACTGTTTATTTTCAAAAAGAAAAAAAATTGCATTACTTGATGTGAACCTTGAAGAGCTGTCAGAACTACTATCCATCCAGTGGAAAGATATTTCTACTTAGTAAAATGGAGAGCCTCATGATAGACCTTAATACCTGCTGCCTCTGACAAGAAAGAAAGCTTTTTTTTTCCCATGCTGGTAGCAAACATTTCTAAGTATTCTGTCATTCAACTTCTATATGAAACGGCACAAAGGAACACATAAGAAAAATTAGGTTGTATATTTGGAGCTCAGAGCTACATTTCACTTGACCTTAGCCTTTAAGTGGCTACTGATAGATTGCTAATTTGTTGCTTTATATTCTATATATATTATATATTAAGATATAGTATTATATATATACTTTCTATTATATATTGCAGATGTATTATATATTCTTATAATAATATATGCTATGTATTTATATATTGTGTATTTAAAATGTATTTATATTATATATGTATGCATATATCATATATATGTCTGTCCTGCACAGTAGATGTCATATGTCATGCACCTTGCTCATTATTGTCTCAACTTTTTTCATTTGATCAAATGAAGAAAATATTTGAACTAAGAAAGAAGCTTTGAACTAAGTTTTTTATAGTACATACCTTTTGTTGCAATCCATTTTGAGAACAGGAGAGATGGAAGCCCAGCAATGCAAATGTAGGACTAACACCTTCAGATCAGGATTTCTCTTTCCATTTCCTTCCCTCCCACTACCAATATGACTTTCTCAATCAACTTGGCAAAGATACACAGACAGCAGAGAAGTAGCAACAATGTTAGAATCATTTCTGTTAGGTCCACAAGAACAATTTCAAGCAGATGAAATCATAAAATCATAAAATCATAGTATTTTAGTTTAGAAAGACCTCTAAGACCAGTGAGTCAAACTATTAATCCAGCATTGCCAATTCTGTAACTAAACCATATCCCCAAGTGCCACGTCTTTTAGATACCTCTGGTAAGAGTCTCCACCACTTCACTGGGCAGCCTGTTCCGATGACTGACAGCCCTTTTGGTGAAGAAATCTTTCCAATATCCAGTCTAAACGTCTCCTGGCATAAACTTGAGGCTGATTCCTCTTTCCTCATCACCTATCAATAGAGAGAAGAGGCCAACCCCTGCCTGGCTCCACCCTGCTATAAGGGAGCTGTGGGAAGTGAGAAGGTTCCCCCCTGAGCATCCTCTTCTCCAGGGAGCACCCTGGCTCCCTCAGCCACTCCTCATATGACTGGCCCTTCAGACCCTTCACCAGCTTTGTTGCCCTTCTCTGGACATGCTCTGTCACCTCAGCGTCCTTCCTTTAGTGAGGGACCCAAAAGTGAGCACAGGATTTGAGGTGTGACCTCACTAGGGGCCAATACAGGGGGAAAATCACTTCCCTAGTCCTGCTGAACACACTATTGCTGATACTGGTCAGGCACCCTTGGCCTTCTTGGCCACCTGGGCACACCTGGTTCATGTTCAGCTGTTGTCAACCAGCACCTCCAGGTCCCTTCCTGCCAGACATTTTCCAGCCACTCTGCCCCAGCCTGGATCCCTGGATAGAGTTGTTGTGGCCCAAGCGCAAGACCCAGAACTTGGCCTTACTGAACCTCAGACCACTGGCCTTGGTCCACTGATCCAGCCTGTCCCACTGCAAAGCCTTCCTACCCTCCAGCAGATCAACACTGCTGCCCAAATTGGTGTCACCTGCAAGGGTGCACCTGAACCCCTTGTCCAGATCATTGATACAGATATTAAACAGGACTGGTCTCAACACTGCAGTCAGATTTTTACCCAGCAAATAGGGCACCTATCCAAGCCATGAGCAGCCAGTTTCTTCAGGAAAATGCTATGGGAAATTGTGTCAAATGCTTTGCTGAAGTCCAGGTAGACAAGATCCACAGCCTTACCCTCATCCACTAAGTGGGTCACCTTGTCACAGAAGGAGATCAAGTTACTCAAAAAAGAACAGCCTTTCATAAACCTAGGGTGGCTGGGCAAAATCCCCTGGTGTCCTGCATGGGCCAGGTGATGGCACTCAGGATGATCTGTTCATGGCAGACAGAAGAAATATCTGTCTTGGGAAGAGTCCTGGGATTTTTTCCTATATTGTTTTATCATAACATATCATAATTAAATATTAATAACTGCAAATAGGACAGAGAAAAAGGCCTCTTGACTTATCCTGAGGATGGCTGCAAGTTTGGGACTATGACATTTTGAAGTATATACCTCTTATCTGTACCACTTCCAGGGGCAGGCTAACACATTTAAGTGACACATAGCATCCTTGCATTTTGTGTTCTTCATTGGAGATTTTCAACTTCCAGATATGAATTTCCAAACACAATAGTTCTGATAGCAACATCAGATATTCCAAATTCTGGGGGGGAATAGTTGCTGCACAAAAAGAGATCCTCTTTAACAACTGACCAACATCCAAAGTGACACTTTATTATCACTAGCTGAAAAACACACTTTTGCTACAAGTGGAAGTTACCGTTCCTTGATGCTCTAATCCTGTGAGGAGGACTAGCAGTCTTATAATTTGGTATCTATTGTAAATATTCGATATGGTGTGTTATGGTATGAATAACAGCTTAGTGCAATACATTTTATTGGTTCACCCACAAGGAACACACCCTTCAGCTTTTGTGCTCTCAGATACAACAGGCCAGCTATTAAAAAATAAATTGCCTTTTTTTAATGCCATATGTGTGACATTTGGGGGAAAAAAAGCACTTCCTTTCTTCTTTCCTTTTTCTGTATCACTAGAATAATTTCTTCTTCCTCAACTCACATTTAAACACATTCTACACAACACAGCTGCAGTGTATGAAACTAGCATAAATGATGGTGTCTCAATTCTTACCATTACATGTTCATTATCTAAAACAATTAAAACTTAAGGGAAATTACAAAGTATATCCGTGAAAGTCAAGCTGCAGGAAGATTATAAAAATTACTCTTCTACGATTGTAAGGAGTCTAATTACCCTGACAATCCATCACTGTCTACTGTGTCATGAGATACAGCTGCTGCTGTTGGATTCATAAGATTCTGCACATCTCTTACCTGTAACAAGCCAGCAGGAGCTGAGCTCATCCACTGAGTTTTCTTTTATTGTGAGCAATCTTAGCCAAAAGACAACTTATATCAAACAAACTGGAGAAAATTCAAATACCAGCACATATTACAGACACTAGTAAAACATTTAAATTTAGGAGCAGGATTGAAACTACTACATTAAACTAACCCTTGGTGCTATGAAGACCAAATAAAGTGATGATGGGCAATCCTACCATGCAAATGATGCAATTACACACATATTTTCTATATAAGCTTTCATGGAAAGAGTAAATAAATGGTTTGAGCTTCTTCATCTATGTGGTTTAACTTCCTTTTTTCAGTCAAAAATATTAAATCCAGACTGAAAAACCTATCTTAGAATCCTACCAAACATCAGTACTCTTCCAAAATAGCATTATATGAGTTTTATTTCTATTCAAGTTTTTTGCCCCTTAACTTGCACATGCTTCATATATACTGAAAAATATTTTATATTATTATTTCTACAATAAACTCAGGTCCCAATATCAAAATATAAAGCCTGAGATGGGGGAGAGATTCAATGTTCTGGTCTTACCATAAGCCTGAATCATTCCACCTGAATAATCCTAAACCTAATCATTCATGAAATCAGCATATACCTCACAGCCTACCCAAAAATACTTGATGAGTCACCACCTTCTCTATATGGACAAAAAGAGGAGGTACTCACAGTACACAATTAAAAAGTTGTGGGGTTTTTTTCTGGCTTGAAAAGTATGGAAAGTAGTAAACTTGCTATAAATTTGTTCTTCACTTACAAACCAAAAGGCAATTCAGGCATTCAATGCAAATTTAAGAGCAGTGTTTTTCAAAGAAAATAAAAACATTTAAAATCTTACACTTACAATTTAAAAAATTATAAATAACATATACATCATAAGTCAAGGCAATGGCCACAGAAACAATTTATTTACATGCTGCTAGATGTTTAATCATCTTTAAATTGCCTTTGAAAATTAAATTTTAAATGCTTTCCTGATCTCATTTACTTTGCAAATAAATATTATGCATATGAATAGCTTGCTTGCTTTGTTTCCACATTTCATAAAGTTTCTATGCATTTAGACATTCCGGGATTTATGTTTACTAGTTTGAAATCCATGTAAAGGACCAAAGATTTTATGAACTACAAAAATCGACTAATAAATCAAACAAACAAAAAATGTTTGCACGGTTTAAAAAACATAATCAGAGGCTAAAGAATTAAGCTCAGACAATAAGTAAATTAGATTTATGTCTTGCATGCAAAGATCACTGATATCAAATGCTCACTTGTCTCAATTTATTTTAAGCAGAAGTGAGGGCAGTGGCGCTTACGAAGAGTCTAAAAATAATAAATTACATCTTATTGCACAAAGTCAAAGGTTAAACTTATTATTGCTCACCATAGGCCAACCTTAACCCCAGGATTAATGCCATAAACAAAACAAAAATTCCGTTTGCACACATAATGCACGAGGTTAATGTCTCTGAAGAATTACAAAAGGGAAATGATGCCCCCTACTGCTCCCAGAAAATGTTTCTGTATAAACACAATATTTTGGTTCAAAGGGAATTATCATGTAAAACCAATGAACATGTATTTTCAAACTAACTAGGTCTCATTAGCATGACATATGCCAAGGATAATTTATTTCTTCTTTGGACTTTAATTAAAATATATGAAGGGCCTTTCCTTTTAGAGGAAACTCTCAGGAACATAAACAGCTAGAGAGAATATAGAATCTAAGTTTCTTGGGAATTAAACATTTTGGTGAAGCAAGCATGAAGATTCAATTCAAATTTTTTGTCTTCATGCATTTCTGATTACATCAAACTTCAAATAACTTTTATGTAGCAGTGATATTTTTCAAACAGCAAAGTTGATAGGATGGTGTTTGATGTCTGGTGGCAATTTGACACAATGCATTAAAAGCTAACAAAGCCCATTCCATGCCTTGGAGTTGTGGAAGACCACAGCACAATTCCTACCCCAGTTTTATGGTTCTGGTATCACAGACACTGTTGTAATGGATTTCTTGATGGGCAGGTAAAGCAACAAGGTTATTGTTTGAAATACTTTTCAGGAAAAGGAAGATCAAATACTGAAGAGTTTTTACCAGCGTCTCATTTGTTCTGATTTAAGCCACAGTAGACCCAATGATATCAATACTGTTAAGTGTTGATTTCCACCAGTGTAAGTGAAAAATAACCTCCAAACTCTTAAAGATACTGGACACGCTGAGTTTCTTTATTTCAAAGTAAACTACATAAATATTATTGGGTACAATGTTGCCTTTGATCTGACCTTCAGCATCCTTGTGACTGTTCTTAAACACATCAAATCTTAAAACTTCTATCACCTACCTTTGTTCCAGGCTTGCAGTGTGAAATGGCTGCAGTTCACAAGGTCTTATGCCACAAAAATAACCAAAATTAAATCAGTAAGCAAAGTTAATGAGCTGACACGAAAAGGTATACTTTTTATTACTGTCTTTTATCACAAATATTACCATGTGTGATTTATTTAGACAATACTACTGTGACCTTGCATTGGTCATTTTCAGCTCAAAGCACAATGAAATACTGATATAAGAAGAATACTGTTACCTGATTCTTATGAGGATGTTTCTGCAGTAGAGTGTGAGAAATGAAAATTTTTTGCGTTCATTGTCAGAGCATACAAAATTGAAATTGCAGCACCTGTATATTGGGAAACATTTGGTTAGAACAATTTCTACCCATTTACAGTAATTTTACAACTAATCAATAAGAGGAAAAAATGTACATGATAGTTTACTAATAGTTTACATCAAAATGAACTGGTCTCAAGACAGGTTCAGTGATTAGGTTTAGCAAAATATAAATTTTATTCAGGCTTGTAAGATTGTATGTCATAAATATATGTATCACGTTTTCCCAAGAGTATATCTTCAAATAAGTTCAGAAATCAGGTTCCATCCCAGATTTTTATTTTTCTTTTTACTGTTGATGGTTTCTAGCAGGAAGTTTGGCCCTCACAGTACTGCCTGAGTAACGCTGGCGCAAGTTCACAGCACAGCTATGCTCTTCTAATACTCACCTAATATAAATCTCCATGGATTAACTGGACTTAGAAGAAGATTTAAATAAATATATAATGTTCTAGGGTCAAAGGAGCTGATTTTAAACCAGTCAAGAGTAGGCACTGTCCAGGGAGGAAATTCTAATAATTGCATCTTATTCCCAAGGCAAAATTGCATTTAACTGTGCTAAATTACAGCTCAAATACCATTGGGGATAGTCCTGGTGTGTACATATTTCTCCATGTATGATGGAAGTGTGAGGTTTAAGGATTTTACTAGTCTGGAGAAGGCTGCAGACTGACAGAACAGTAGTATGAAAAATTGGATAACATGACTGACAGAAGTTTGAAAAATTTTATCAGTCATATAAACCAAATTACCTCCAACTTATTTTTCCTAGATATTGATGCAGAACTCTCCAATAAAATACCATTACTTGTAGTGGAATAAGCTGAAATGAGATGGTATCATCCTGAAAACATTTTACTGTTTTTCTACCACTGTGAAACCAAGCACATAAATGGAGGCATCCCATTTCTCTAAATATGCTTTCTATATGTGAAAGGGTTGAAGCAATTTCCAGAGGTCTCTGTCTAGAAAAAGCCCTCCACTGATATTTAACTGAACTGCCTTTGCTCTGAGACATGCAATAAAATACACTGGAATCAAATGTAAATGCATTATTGTGCTCTATGTAAAGAAAATCAGCTTAATTTGCTTTTTTTACCACAATTAAACAAGCCTAGCGTGCCCAGTTGTTGTAACTAAAATTTTATTGAAATTATTTGAAATATTCTAATTTACATCAGATGATTAATAATTTCACTGGTTTTAGTAGAATTATATTAAGCCTTATCCTCACAGAAAGTCTGTGAGTCCAATTTTTGACTGAAGTGTTTTCATATACCTCTCAAGAGAGGATCAGTTACAGTGCAAATATATCAGAAGCATCTTCACACACTTTGACAGTGTAGAAATCACTGTATGTAAAGAAAGTACATATGTACTCTCCATACACAGAAATTTTAAAAACTTGGTGTATTTGGAGGGAATTCTCATCTGTAATTGAAGAAAAAATATTGTTCTATATCAGAAAATACAAACCAAGTATTACCATACTGTTTCATACATTAAAATAATACTAGATTCTGGAAAACCTTACTGAAGTAAATCAGCATTTAGTCTGCTCAGCAGTCAAACTGAAGTCAACAGGACCATACTTTCAGATGACTATCCATTTATCTTGGTATTAGCCTTGTAATAGTCAGATTTTGTGCAAGTTATCTGCAAACTGACATCATTCACGCATAGAAGTTTCTACACCTATCTCATCCTGCTTTGCAAATATAAAGAGAAAAACAAAAAACAAATCACTCACAGTAAGGTTTACTACAGGCTGCATCTTTCAGAAGCTTTAGAAAGCACGTCTTCACAGCTCACTGCACCCCCTTCTATTCCTGGTGCAACCTCCCACCCACTCTGAAACTGAACCGAACCTCCCAGAACAGACAGAATTCAGCTGCAAGGTCCTATTATTCTGTTAGCAGTCAGCTACCTAACAGGTACAGCACATCCAAAGGACATTGCTCAGCAATTAACCATACCTAGTGCTTTAATAAATGAATAAATAAATAAATAAATAAATAAATAAATAAATAAATAAATAAATAAATAAATTTTTGTTAATTATTAAATTTCAATAGTCAGAGTAGTAGCAAAAATGTTTATGAATTTTTTTTAAAAACACTTGGCTGCAAGAGTAATAAAACCTTAATGACACTCAAGAGTCACACTTTGGATAATCTATAAAAATTATTTGAAAAAGCTTTATGAAATCCCTAGATTTTAGCAAGATTAGCAAGAACAGTGCTTTAATTTTTGTAGTTGCAGAAACTTTGATAAAGTACTCTATTTTAAACCAACTTAGAGTGGCACTTGAGCATGGCTCACTTTTTGCAGGATTTCTGCATTACTCAGAGCCAGCTGCATGGTGCTGACACCCCTTCAGATACCACTTGTCATTTCTGCAAGTAATTCAGTGGTGTTCAATCCCCTCTCATAATAAAGACTGTACTCTTAGGTTATCATTTGTTTTGTCAGATATCCAAGTGAAGCTGCAATGTTTAAATACACACTGTCACACTGTGTGAAACCTTTAAAATTACTGGTAATAATATAGCTAAATATTTACATTTTTTAAAAGCCCCACAAAACTGTTTCCTGGAAAATTTCCCAGGCTAAATAATAGTCTTTGCCAATACACCTGCAGCTTTTTGTAACTAATTAAGAAACTTGAGCCAACACACTCAAAAAGCCTCAAAAAAATCAAATGCAGAGTCCATTACCTGAAAAAAATACTACCCACTCTCAACAATTGATGCATGTGCAATTGCAGTATGTACTTTTGTCTTTTATTCCTTTTATAAAGACTCAATTGTTTACAACAGGTTATTTTGAAAGGAAATTGGAATTTAAGAGAAGGAATTAATTCTAAACTTAAGGGATAGAATAAGTTTTGGTTACAGAAACTACTAATTACAGAACCTATACCTTGGATAATTTTCAAGAAGTTTGCCTCTTGATACTAAACTTGATGATCTATAGGTTCATTAAGAATGCAGCATTGCACCAAATTCTCCAAAAGGGAAACCTTCTTAATCACCTTCTCAATGAATAAGGCTTCAAGCACATGTAGATGTCTGTCCCACCACAACTCGGGACTTGAACAAGATGTAAAAAATTATCTCAATTTCAAACAATTTTTGGCTTTTTTCTCTGTAGCTCTGTAAACAACAAAAACAACAAAAATGTTAGTTAAAAAACATACCAAAATTTCCTAATGAGAATTTGGGGTTGCCTTAAGTTTTAGGACTATATTGCATACAAAACTTGAGGGCTCTTGTCATATTATTTCTATGTACTTCCTTGTAAAATTTATAGAATTTATTTGAGGTATCACTCTTAGAATATGCTACTATTTGTGTTATGACTGTAAATTAAAGTTTTTGCTATTCATATTCATGCGAGATACCTCCTATACTCCAGTATTTTAAATCCACATCCTGCAAACAATCAAATATTTAAATTTATGCAAACAACCCCAGCATAATACCGAGGATCAGAGTACCATCTGTAAAGTGCATTCATAGACTCCATAGCTCATTTACCCAGCACAGGTCTGAAAGACAATTTGGAAATTTGGTTTCCTCGTTTTTCAACCAGTACAGCTCTTGTTACAAGTATGCAGCCCAAGCTCAAACTAGTCAGGAAGATTGTGTTTCATAATTTCGTTCACACAAACAATTTTCAATTGCAGAAATTCTAAAAAAGAGCAAGAAGTTGCACGAGACAGCTGAAGCAGCCTCTTGCAAAACATGGGAAAAAAAACCCCCACACCTATTTACACATTACATTACAGTATTTCCCCAACAGTAATACAAATAATGAACTTGGCATCAACTCAATTTCTTTGGAAAATCTCTAATATACCCCACAGGTGTCCCAAGCTGAAAAGCAAGACCAGGCATTGGGTGTGTCAAATTCCTTCAACTGCTGCCAGCAAAATATTGCACTTTTTTCTCTCTAAAATAAACTTACAAGATACAACCAAAGGTCCAGGAAAGTGAAATTTCCCCTCCAACAAAACAGAACCTGTCACTTTGGATATTTTACTGCAAAATAAATTCCTCCCATAGGAGGAAAACAAAATGATTCTTTCACTGACAAATCCATTTTGTAAGCAGCCTATTGTAATATGTCAGAGAATTTCCAGTGCTCTCAACTTAGTTCATATTAGGGGTGTGTACACCTGCATATGTGCTTATGGCAAGAGGCTTGAAATTTCTCCTAAGTATGAGGAAGATTAAGTTGAGACTGTGGTTCCAAAAAAAAAAAAAAAACAATGCGGGGAGAAAATGCCAACTTGTTTTAATAATTGTCCCTCATATATATAATCATATATAATCATTAGTAAACCTTCTCAATAGTATCCTTTTTTCCACTTCAAAAGGGCTTTAGTTTGCTGTGAATGTTACAATGTCAGGTCCTACCTAATCTCAGCAGGCTGGGTCACAGAACCACAACTGCTCACACTCACAGTGACCTCTGAGAGCAGCCTCAGACCGCTATAACGCATTTGAATACAGATTTATCAAGATTATATCTAGAATTATACACCTGCAATACATTCAGCAGTGAAACCATGTTTTATAACATGCAACATTGCAAAACAATCAAGAAAATGTCACAGCATCAAGCAGTAGCCACATAATTTAGAAGTCATAAGCCTTCTTTTATATGAGATATTCCAAAACTCTGTGTTGATGTGGTAGAAATCAATTTTCTTTCCACTTTTGAATGATATTTTGTGTCACAAAATGCTGGTAATTTCATTTTTATTATAAAGTTCCTTGCTTACAATATCGTTTTTAAGTGATAACAGCTAAAGGCAACATTGGCTGCAGTATCTGCCTTTTAACAGTGGATGGCACCAATCACCTCAGAAATTACTTCCCTAAATGTTAAATTACACTCCTACGTCTAACCCTTATACTACAGTTCAACGGGAAAGCAAAATGCAAATGTCTAAACAAAAAAATGGGGAAAAAAATGTCTTTAGGAAGGTACTTCAGGGAAGCATCTTTCTTAAATATGACATTCTCTGTCAAAACCCTGTCCTGCGCAGAATGGGTGTTTGTATGTAAATGCAGCAAGTACACAGATGTATTTTTTTTCCATTTTACCACTGTCACAGACAAATATTTTATTTGGCTAAAAAAAATGACTTCCAAGTCAGATTGGAAAGTGTGTATAGCAAAACCTGGATGTAAGCTTTTAGTGAGATTTTCCTATGGGCTAAGAACTGCAGGTTCTTAGGTTCTAATAGGGATACAAGCGGCTTTATAAAAATAATGTTTTATATTTGTGTATTAAGACTCCTGGTTTAACATACAAGTAGATTAAAACAAAATATGTACATTTAAATGCACAACAATAAAATATTTGTCCTCCCTTTGGATTCTGTATTTGATGGACAGCTGCTAAAATCTAACTTCACAGTAATGCTAAAGAGATGGCCCAAACGAGCTGGAATCAAATAGTTCCACGGGGAACTTGGAAGGTATTAACCTTTGTTTGGGATGGTATGAAAGGAGACATTTACTCCTTCGTACAACAGCTGGTTGGTATTGTCAGCTCCAGGCACTCAGAAGTCAACAGTAGTCCCAGAGATAATTTTTAAGAGCTGATCTTATCCTTCACGTCTCTCTAACAGTTTGGGGGTGGGAGGGACGCTAAGTAGAAATGTGCCCTCTATATTTTTCCAGCTATCAGAGGTAAATATTTGGGGATGGGAGCTACACTTCTGCCCCCCGCCATCAGAAGGCATAAGCTTGGATTTCTTCTTAAATGGAATCCAAGCAGACCATACCAGAGCTGGCTGTGCCAAGAGTGTTACACCAAGGTTTCCCCGTCTGGCAGGGGGAGCCTCCGGCTGGGGCGCGGGGCGGGGAGCGGCCCCTCCGTGGGGCTGTGCCGGGAAATAAGGGCGGTAAGGGCTGGGGAGAGATCCCGGGACACACAGACGGGGATGAGAGGAGCCGAGCGCCGGGGAACGACCGGGAGGAGGGGACAGAGCGGCCGGGATGGAGGGGACAGAGTGGCCGGGTTGGAGGGACAGAGAGGCCGGGATGGAGGGGACAGAGTGGCCGGGTTGGAGGGACAGAGAGGCCGGAATGGAGGGGACAGAGAGGCCGGGATGGAGGGGACAGAGAGGCCGGGATGGAGGGACAGAGTGGCCGGAATGGAGGGACAGAGAGGCCGGGATGAGGGACAGAGAGGCCGCGCCTGGAGGGCTCCGTGCAGTTCCGGGCTCCTCAGCACCACAGACGGGGAGCTGGTGGGCAGTGCAGGTTGGAGCGGGGCCTGCGCAGGGTGACAAAGCTGATCAAGGGACTGGGGCATCTCTCTTTGGAGGAAAGGCTGAGGGAGCTGGGCCTGTTCAGCCTCGGGAGGAGACGACTGTATAAATATCTAAAGAGGGGGTGCCAAGAGGATGGACCGGGCTCTGCTCGGTGATGGAAGTGATGCCTAGGAAGTTCCACCTGAATATGAGGAAGAATTTCTTTCCTGTGCAGGGGCTGCGCACTGGAACAGAAAGGGTGTGCAGTGCGGAGATGGTCCAGGCCGGCCCGGCCGTAGTGCTGTGCCGCGCGCTCCGGGACGCTCCCGCTCGAGCAGGGCCGGCACGGCTGCCCCGCGCTGTCCCCGCCCTGGCCCTCAGGGGGCGGGCGGCCCCGCCCGCACAGCAGGTGGAGGGGCGGGGCGCTGCCGGGGGCGGGGCGAGGCCGGGCCGGGGGTGGGGCGAGGCCGAGGCGGGGATGGGGCGGGGCGAAGCCGAGCCGGGCCGGGGGCGGGGCGAGGCCGGGGGCGGGGCGAGGCCGAGCCGGGGACGGGGCGGGGCGAGGCCGGGGGCGGGGCGAGGCCGAGGCGGGGATGGGGCGGGGCGAGGCCGGGCCGGACGGGGGCGGGGCGAGGCCGAGCCGGGGACGGGGCGGGGCGAGGCCGGGGGCGGGGCGAGGCCGAGCCGGGGACGGGGCGGGGCGAGGCCGCCGGTGCTAACCATGGCGGCGCGGCTGCGGGCGGGCGCTGCCCGGCGTCGTCGCGGGCCGATGACGCGGGCGGTCGGTGCGGCGTTTCCCGGTGTCGCTGTTCCCGGCGCGATGCGATTGCGCGCCCCGCGCTGATGGCGGCCAACCGGACACCGCACGGCTCCGCGCCGGGGGCCAGGGTGGATGAGTTCACCGTCCCCGCCGAGAAGAGCCGCCTCCTGGAGCGCAGCCGGGGCCGCATCGAGGGCTTGTTCGAGGTGCGGCTGGCTTTGCTGGGGGCGCAGGGGGACTGGCGGCCCGCGCTGCAGCCGTGCAACGCCAGTGCCAGGATCTGGGTGCAGCTGCAGGGCTGCTCCAAGGCCGTGAGCAGCGCCAAGGTACGGGCCGGGAGCGGGCCGGGGGACGCTGAGGCTGCGGGCAGCGGGGTTTGCGTGCCGAGGGGCCCCGCCGGACCGGCACGGCTGGGGCCGCGGGTTGGAGGAACAAAGGGTGGGGAAAGCAGAGAGCCCCAGGAGGAAACAGAAACGGCGCTGCTTTGGCAGGTGGGTGTGTGCCCGGTGCCAGGGAGTCTCCAGCCGTGTTGACATAAGCGTAGGGAATAAAGCAAAACAACTCAGCTGGAAAGTGTAAAGTTCATGGGCACCGCGTTATGAAATAGTCCAGCCCGCAGCTGAGGGTGAGGGTGGGCCGAGTTTTATTTTAAAGCGAGGTTAAAATGTTTCGCTTTCCTTCTTCCTCTCGAAGTCAAGAAATTCCTCGGGGTTGTTTGGGCGTTGCCATGTTTTGCCTTACAGACTTCGCTTATTCCGTGGCATTTAGGGAAATTTAGCAAAGCTCTTACCAAAGCTTAACGGAGCTAATATTTCCTTCATGTAAAAGTTGTCAGACCGGAACAGCTTCACTAGCCTGAAGAGAGAGTTCTATTTTTAAGCCAGCTCTAAGAGAACCGTCTATGAAGGTTGTCTCAGAGGGGGCACTGGTTGTGTGAAGTGTCTTCACACATGTTAAATATCTTGAATAACCTTTCGGGGGGAGTTTCTCAGCAGTAATGCTGAAATTGGTATTACTCATAATGAACCTGGCAAGTACAGCTGCTTGAATCATGTGATGAGGATTTTGGTGTGAGGAGTAGCTAGCCTGAAGGTCCCTTTCAAACCCAAAATCTCGATATAGGGGCGTTGGTCGGTCTGTTTAACTACGCTTGGATGTTAGTGGGGATCCGGAGCATGTGTTTGGTGACTGATTTCAGACTTGGCAGCCCGCTTTCAAAAGCTTGATTCCTTAACCGTGTGTCATGCACGTGTTCTTCAACATGCAATGCACTTCCTTACAATGAGGTAGTTGTAAGGAAAATACTATGACTATATAGGGGTTTGAATTATTTGACTCTGAAATTTACTCTAAACCAGTTTGCCTGGGCTCAGAGAATCCAGAAACTGTTACAGGTATCTATTCCTCCAGGCATCTGCAGTGTAACTTCCTTATTTTACAGGAAATTAAAGCACAGGAAATTAAAGCACAAGATTTCAGTTTTTTAATTGCTGCTTTTCCGAACAAGATAAAAAAATGTTTTCTACTCTTAATACTTTAATGGGTATAAGAAAGTTGATTTCTCTTATAGGTAGAGCAGTATTATCGGGAGGAATTATTGACTAGAAAGTACAAACAATTGCTGATCTTCTGTTGAAAGGTTTGGTGATAGCAATTTGTATTTTAATTCCTGAGTCACATGCTGCTTAGTAAAAAAAAAAAAAGTTCCTCGATTTAGAGTATCCTTTTCACCAGTTGTTGTTATCTTGTTGCTGTGCAAAAGCAGTCATGTGATGAGTAAGGCGTGGAGAGCAGCCTGTGGGTTTTGCTGCGGAAGCAGTTTGTGCTGATACTCCTGAGGCAGCCTGCCTCGGTACGTGATGATGTAACTCGAGGTGATAGGAAATGGTGTTACGTTAATCATTACCTGGTGTTGGTTCTTAGTTCCATTTAAAAGAATTTATGTTTGAGAGTAAATATAGATTATAAAACATGGTATTCTTGGGATGCTGCAAGTACAATGACTGCATTTTAGAAGCTGGTGTCATTATATTAAAGAATTTTAAGCACAGAAAGAGGTGTTTTGGGAAAAGTAATGCTATTTGAAAGAATAAATAGTATACTGTATTGACAGAATTTTGGACTCCTGACACATTTAAAACAAGGCAGTATAGTGAATTTACCTGTAGTAGATTTCAGGTGGCAGAAATAGCTTTGGGATTTTAAATTATTTTTTTAAGTCTTTGAAAAACCTGAACTTGAGCAACACGGAAGTATCTGGAGCCTGGAGTTTTCTAAGTCAGTAACAAAAATATAGGATGGCTGCTGGCATGATAAGCCTTAGTAAATGTACTTGGAAACTTTTTAGAAGTTCAGGTTTATGGACTATGTAGACCTCTAGTGAAAGGCATTTGTTCATGAGGAGTTCTCTTTGACCAAAGAATGGGGATGAATAAAATAAATCTGTTCTGACAGTCTTTTAAATTGTTTGCTTTACGAATTAAGTTACCTGTTACTATCAAGTAAGAACAAGAAAATATCAAAGAGAGCTTTCTATGAGATCTATTTAAGCATCATTTTAGATATTGGTGGGGTTTTTTCTGTTGTCCTGTTTACTGGCAGTGTTTACTTAGTTATCAGGTTTTTGCAACTATTCACTCTGTTCTTTCTCCTCTTAGGAGTACGTCAAGGGACTGTGTGAACCTGAGCTGGAAGAAAAAGAGTACTACCCAAAGGATATGCACTGCATCTTTGCTGGTGCACAGAACCTGTTTCTCAACAGTCTTATTCAGGATACCTGTGCTGATGTAACAGTGCTGGAAATGGGATTGCTCAGTATTAAGGGGGGTGCAGAAGCTGTTGTTATGGCTCAAAGTCATGTGCAGCAGTTTGTAAAGCTTTTTGAGAATAATGAAAGCTTATTAAGTGACAATGAGTCAGAGATTAAAAAGCAGTTCAGACAATTTGTGGAAGCACATGCAGATAAGTATACAATGGATTTACTGATTTTGCCCAGTGCACTAAAAAGAGAACTCCTATCTCTCACCCAAACTGATGTTTCTGGAGGGAGGATTGATATCATAGATCTCACAGGCTCTGAAAGCCCACAGCACCCTGGACAGAACAACACCTCCAAAGTCGTTGCTGCAAACAAAGATGAAAGAGCAGATGGGGAGGAAGCAAGAAGAAATGCTGGCACACCTGTAACTGAGCTTACAAAGCAAATGGACACTGTGTTTTCTGATGCTCCTGAAAGAAGGTTTGTTCCCATAAAGGACCCTCTGAAAGAGGCAGTGACCTTTAAAGAGAGACACTCATGTAAAAGGAGGTCTTCTGATGAGGAGGAAAGGCTCCCTAAAAAACATTTCTCTTTGGAAAATGATCAGCAAGTGAAATCTGCTTTACGCAAGAATGCTTCGGACTCTGATGCAGTTGTTGATCTAGTTTTGGATAGCTACAGTGAATCAGATGGTCCTACTTGCTGCCTTAAAGAAGGTGATGCTCTCACTGAGGAAATGGAATATAAGATTCTTGTGAACTTTTTCAGAACAATGGGATATTCCCAAAATATTGTAGAAAAAGTTATTGGTACCCTGGGACAATCTGTGGAACCATTAATATTGCTAGAAGAAATTGAAAAGGAAAATTTAAAGTTTAAAAAAGAACATGAAGAGTCATCTCAAAAGCCTAGAACTGTCATTCTTCCTTTACAAAATAATATAAATAATTCAGAAAAGCTAGAAGACAAGGGTATTTCTGGGAATAAAAGTCCACTTAAATCCAGTCTTACTTCAAAGGAGACAAAGAATGAGTATCACAAAGTAAGAGGTGCTCCAGACGTGCAAGTTGGTGAAGAAGATAAAATACATAGGTTGGTGTACAAATCTTCTTCACCTCCCAGCAAAAATTTAGTTCTGAGTGATGTTTATGGCCCTGGTAAGAACCACAACTCAAAGTCAAGCAGTATAGAAACTGATGGTGGAGTAACTTTCAGGACTGTGCAAGCTGGACCTCTAAAAGATGTTGGCTTTGTAGCCAGAGGGAGCTCAGATGTGCAACATATCTCAAATGAGACTAAAACTGCATTTCAGCAAAAATCTGCAGGGCCTTCAACTGTGCAGAACAACCACCCTGGTTCTGAGGAGCAGCTGAGAAACTGCAGCTCTTCTCAAGCGAGGCCCCTCCACCAACACCTTTCCCAAACCTCACATTGTGACAATCCTGTCCCAGACTGGTTACTGTCTTCACAAAAACACCCTTCAAATCCAGGTAGAGACACAGTGGGACCGCATCCAGATCATTCAGTTACTGGAGTTCAAAGATTTTTGGACTCTCTGAAGAAGCCATACAAACTGGAGTTAATAAATGAACCTGGAAAACCATATTTAAAACATATAATTATTGATGGAAGCAATGTTGCAATTTCGTAAGTATTGTTCTGTTCAGCTATTTATTAACAGTTCAGTGAACTTTCAGATTAAATTGGGGCTAAGAGATTGCAGTGGCACGTGTTAAGATTTTGTTAGCTAGGTTTCTGGTGTGCATGGTCACACAGTTGTGCCATTTCAGAGTAACCTGATTTGAAGCACCAGTGTTCAGCCCAATGGAACACTTCAGTCAGAAGTAATCTCAGGACAAACTTGGCTCTGTTGCGATCAATGTTATGCATGAAGTTTAATTTTCTTTGCCAGTGCCTATCAGCAAGGTTAAATTACTGTCAACTTAAGTGGTTTGGGTTTGGGGGATTTTTTGTGCCCTTAATGTCGTGTAGTTTTAAAGCAGAGGTTCTCATCCAGTAGTGACGTATTTCTCCTCTAGCAGCATTGCATATTAGTGCTTGGATCCTGTTATTTTTTGCAACTGTATAAACGTATATTTACCAGCTATAAATGTGCACTACTGAGGTTCCAATATTTCCTTCATGCACCCCAGTGAATTGCTCTGCACAGCAGCTGGGCTGCACACACCCCACATTGGAGTAGGGCATAGTAGCTGGATGCTATTGACATACAGTCCCCAAAAAGATTATATAACACCTGGTTTCTACCCAACCAAATGAAAACTGATTATGAAATGTGAAGGACAGAGCTGCCTCAAAATAGCAGAACCATCAAGATATTTGAATGTCCCTCTAAATAATCAATGCTTGGGGGCCTGTTGGTTTGATCATGTAGGTATTCTGCAGCTTCCCTCTGGCTAAATAAAGCCTCATTAGTTTCTTGCATTTCCTAAAGTGAAGAGTTGTTCACAGAATTGCTTTGAATTGTTCTCAGTTTTCTCAATGCCTTGAGAACTGCTTCAACGCCTGTGCTGGTTCAGGGTTCTTTTGACCCCTTTTTTGATGGGGGTGTGGGTGTTAATTCATCACCCATGTGCTTAGACTAATGCTACATGGGTTTCTGAATTGTTGCTCGCCTCATGTTGTAAGTCTAGAAAACTGCAAAGGCTGCAGAATTTTTTCTTTTGGCATGTGCAGCATCTTGATCTGTTATCAGATTATCTCAGGGTGCTTGTAGAATGATCAAATGCCCAGAGTTTACCCTAGCTGCTAACAAGTATTTTTTAAAATTATGTGGTTTTGTATGCAGAAAACAGACCTTTTGAAGGCAGACTGCAATATCCAGTTGTTGGGTAATTTAAATTTTATTAAAATGGAAGAAACTCAGAATGAAAGAATTAATGGAATGGAATTATATCTTCCTAGAATAGTTTGTAAATAATATGTACTTCTGATGAGGCATCCAATCAGAAACATCAGGTGCCCAAACAAGGTGGGAAACAAAGGGTAAGCAATATTATCCTTTGAAGCCTTGGTAAACTATTTACCTGAATCATAGCCCTAATGGAGGGCCACCATTGTTCCTACACATTGGGGAAGAAAGCCCAGGAGTTATCAAGTTGGGGTGTGGCCGGGGGGAAACTTCCTGCTGGCCAAAGTCAGTCATCCTGTGGCCCTATAGCCAGGGTCCTAAGGGGGGCCCTTTGAGCTCTTCTAGGGCTCAGCAGCTGTGCCAGCACCTCCCTGAAGTGAGACACTGCTCAGAGCTCACAAATTCTCACCTTTGTGGTACTCACAGGACTGTTCCTGGTGACAAAGCTCCCACACACCGCTCCACACTTACTGAGCTGTGACCCTTGCCTGTTGGGAAATGCAAAGGGACTTGGTGTGAGCATTTCACTGACACTGGAATTCTTTGATGAGTACTTTTTGGGATAGAGAATTAGGTGTTCACATTGTGTAACTCTGTGTGTGTGAATTAATCATGGTATGATGTTACTGCCTCAAATCTACAGTTAAGTCTTGTTACAGCTATTGTGAGCCCTATGGAATTGCTTTGTAAATGTTGAATTTCTCAACGATTAAGTGCTGCTAAACCCTTTTGCGCCATTATCTTTGCATCCATATGCTTTGCACCCTCACTTCCTTCTGCATTCCTGGCTTCTGTGTAAATCAGTCCAAACTGATTCTAATTTGATCTTTGTGTACCTTAACTTGTACAGTAAATAAGGAACTTACTCTTCACAAGTTCACAAGAGTAAATGTTGCCACCAAACTCTGTGAAGCCATATTTTCACAAATTCGTATCAAACCCTGCCTTTGGCAATACCTTTGGCAGTGTTCTTTAAGCAGCCAAACAGCTCATTTGAGACAGTATCTACTGAAGTTACAAACCAAAGGGAAAATGTTACATGTCCCAGAAGGCAGCATGCTCTTTGCTGCTTTGTGCTGCTTATGATCATCAGGTTTTTTTTAATTTAGGAAATTCCTTTGTGGGGTCTTCACAGGATTTTAAAGAACTGGGACAGGCAAAACCAGCATTTGCAGTGGTATTTAGAGAAGAGATGCAGTCTTTGAGATGGATATCTTGAAGCTACCATCTTGCTGTGATGATTTGCTGTCCTTTCAGGTGTTTAACTCAGTTAAAGCATTTCATATTTAATTTAGTTTAGTGGTGACATATTTTTTCATATTATAGCTTACATTAATTCTACATGTTATTTGATAAAGTTGCTTCTATTTGCATGGTTTTTTAAGTTGTGGCAGAGCAGGATTTTGTGATCGGTCAGGACAAATCAGGAGCTGCTTTTATAAGCTTCAAAACACTTTAAAAAATAGTACACTGTGTAGTTCAGCCAGTTTGGAGCTCTAAAACAGGAGGATGAATTATCAGAGAAGGCATAAATTTTGACGTGACTATCAGGACCACTACATTTCTTGAAGTCCAGTTAGGAATCATTAATTAATTGAAAATAATTAACAGAGTTTTCCAATTTAATGAATAGGATGCCTGACTTAAATCAGTAGGATGATGACTGCATAGAAAGTTTGTCCCAGAAAGTTTACAAAGAGTAACTTTTCTGTGGAAATTGCCTTACTTTTTTTGACTGTTCTTGACACCAAGAATGCTTAATTTTATTAAGAGCAAGTGCGGATTAGTATTTTTTTTCCTCTAGAAATTCTGTTAGTAAGTTGGATTTTTTTTACATTTTATATTTCAGATATGGCTTATTCATTTTTCTGCTTTTCTGCATAAAGAATTCCTCTCCAAATTCAGAGGTGTTCTATTTTGTAGTAGGACTGTATTTGGAACTACTACAATACTGGATTATTATAGTTTTAATCCATACTCAGTGAAGTTCAGAAACCATCACTATGGGCCTCTTTTTTAAAGCTAAACCTGCTTCTGATTACCATTTTTGTTGTGCTCAGGAAACTGAAAGAGGCTGAGCTATAAAGTTGTGAAGTGATGTATCTGCTCTCTGCTGAAGAGCTCTTTCCATTTAGAAGATGCTTATCTATGGCATCCATCTGCCTTTTCTTTATCTGAGGCTCTGTGTGGGACTTTCAGCTTCGCTTTGCAAGGTTTTGTTCCATTTTCTTTGTTTTTCGGGTAATAAAACCCTAGTGAATTTAATCTCCCTTCTTTTTGCTTCACCTTCAGTCATGGTCTAAGGAAATTCTTCTCCTGTCGAGGAATTGCCATAGCTGTTGACTACTTTTGGAAACGTGGCCACAGAAATATTACTGTGTTTGTTCCACAGTGGAGAACGAGACGTGACCCTTCCATTACAGGTGAGGGACATTTCCTAGTGTTTCCTTAATTAAACCAGACTATAATCATTTCTTTGGGTACTTCTGAGAAGAATAAATGGAGAAGGAATGTTTCATCAAATGTTGAGCAGGAGCAGTCTGTCTGCTCAGCAAGAATAATTTGGTTTCCATACACAGTATGAGAGACCCTGAAGTGTTGTTTAGGCTAACAGGCCTTTTTGGGTTGGTTTTTGTTTGCTCTTTAATTTCTAGTTTTGATCTCTTCTTCTCCATTTTTATAGTATGAGCAATTCTTCAGCTATCAATGTCATTTCTGTAGCTTATCTTCTCCCTGCTATTTATATCTCAGACTAATTGTCAAATCATGTTTTAACAGAGCAGAATTTCTTAACACAGCTCGAGGATGTTGGAATATTGTCTTTAACCCCTGCAAGGATGGTTTTAGGAGCAAGAATTGCTTCTCATGATGACAGGTACAGAATATACATAGTTTTACAGTCTTTTTAAACATATGACTAATGGTTGTAAAAGCTTAATATTTCATGAGCAGGTTTATGAGGTAGTTCTGCAACCTCTCTAGACAGAGCTATGCATCCAACTTAAGACTGAATTCTACATCTGTTACATTATTTCACTGTTGTAGGAAACACTACTGGGTATTTAGAAAGTCATGGAGAACTACAGATTTTCATGGCAATTAGAAAAAAAAAAAAGGGCAGTCTGTAGAATTAATCTTGCAGTAATGTTTTTATGCTTTCCTGGTCATCACTCTATCCCTGAATTGCCTTTTATGTTTGGGGCACAAGTCAACTGCTGAGCAGATACTATTTAGCTCTGTTTTCTTATTGATTCCATGTTGGCACACGGACCTTGCTGTATATTTGCAGCTGTGTGTTTGTAACAATGTGTAAGCCAGTGAACTTCCAAGTTAATTTGACCACCAGAGATGAACTTCAAAATGTGGGGATCGTCTGTCAGGGAACAAGGCACAGTAAACTTTAGGAGTCTGCATTGTGGGAGTTTCCTAATACTTCACAATGTTTTATATACACCTAGCCTTTCAGAAGAAATGCTCTGGCAGTGCAGTTGAGAGTACTGTGGAAGTAAGTGTTGTAATAACATATTTTCACTTTTGTTAAAAGCAGGCACTTTTCTTTAAAAAGACACATCCATTATCTTGTGGCTGAAATAATTTCAAATGTCAAAAAATGTATTTTCAGAGACTTTATAAAAGAAAGCAAACATGGTTTTTTTCTTAATAAATCAGTAGTTATGTTTTATCATAATTTATTTAATAGAAAGGTTTCTAAGATGTGTTGACAGAGCAAACAACTAACATGCAGAACACTGACTTGCAGAACAGACATTAATGCTAAGCAAAAAAGTGTATGGAAATGAGTTTGTGTTGGATTGTGTAATAAATACTGTATTGTTCCATAATGCAAGCCGTTTACCTGTGCAAATATTTAAATCATGGGGTTTGGGGGCTTTTGCTTGTGTGGGTTTGTTTGTTTGGGTTTTTTAATGGGGAAGAAAATCTTCCATAAAGATTCTGCTGTACTAAATAAGTGCATGCTACCCAAAACATTGTAAGTTTAAGGTGGATAAAAACAGTAATTTCCTGGTAATCAAGATTTTCATGCAAATAGATTACTTTTGGATGAAGAAGTGTTTTGTTTTCTGGATCTTTGGATTGTTTTCAGCAAAACAGTCTTAGTGATCTTTGAAATTAATTTTACAGATTTTTATTACACCTTGCTGCTAAAACTGGAGGTGTTATTGTGACTAATGATAACTTCAGAGAATTTGTGACCGAATCATTTGCCTGGAGAGAAATTATTCAAAAAAGGTAATTATTGAATTTCTGTGAAATCTTAAAAGGATGTCTGTCCTTGCGGTTGTGAGCACTCTACCTACAAGTGAGATTTTGCTGTCTTTAATTAATCAGTCATGCAATTCTGATAGGTCCAAATAAAGTACTGTGATTCACTATGGTGATTCATGGCCTTACAGTCATGTGTTGAGTAGTCTAATGTCCCTGTCACTTATCTATTCTGTCATGTATGTTTACTAATTGCTCACATAAGCAGGGGCCTGGTGTAACAGCACGTGTCACTTCTGAAGGTCAGTGTTGGATCTTGTTTGAGCAGTCCACTTTCACAGCCTCTCTTGCCTGAAAGCTCATTCTTTTCACAGAGACATAATAGCTGATGAGGATGTACAGTGTCACCTTTAATTGTTCAGAATCAATCACTCTTTACTCAAGTGGGACAGATTGGCACAGCTAAACAAAATGTACACTTGTAGCATATCCATGTAACCATTTCCCTGCCATTGTTTTCTTTGGGTTTCCATGAGTTCACTTAGTTATCAAATGTCCCTGCTTCATCTTGTGGACTTTGTTTCTGCTCGTTTCTTCTTGTTTCTTTGTTAGTTTGTTGGGTTTGGGTGTTTGGGACTTTTTCTGTTTTGCTTAAATCAGGTTATTTTACTGCTAAGGTGTGAAGTTACTGAAATCTTCCACTAATTCCTTCTGAGGGTACATCTGTTACAGTGACTGGGTCAGTACAGCTGTAATTAAATAAGTAACTAAAAATTTGCCCCGGGTTCTCACAATATAGCTCCGAGACTATGGAGTTGATGCTGGCTAATCATGTAGGCATTAAAATCCTTTCTTGAGTGAATTCTACCCAAGTCAGGTTCTGTTCTCCCACAGAACTTTAGCAAGAATATTTGGCATAGTACCTCGAGTCTGTGGTTTTTTAAGAGCTTATGTTAACATCTGCTTTTAGTTTTACTTCTGGGGAAATCCCACTGTACCTAATCTTCTCCTTGCAGACAAATTTCAGTTGAACAGGGTTTTTTTCAATCCAGATTTCTACCTGTCTCAAAGTGATTCCAAAAAAAAAAAAAGCTTTGTGTCTTAACTGCAAACATTTAATGCTGTATTTGCTACTTGTGTGGCTTTCTGCTAATGCAGGCATTTCAGCTACATGACTGAAGATCCTTGCATGAAGGGGAGTTAGACCAACCAAAAAATCTCTAATCACCTAGAAAATTCCTCCATGGCCTTGCAAGTTTTCTGTCATTAAAACAAAGCTCTGTATTCTGCAGTGTAATAGGGAGAGTTCACAGCTCCCATGAAATTTTTTTGACAGGGAATGCTGGTTGTGTCTTAGGTTTGCTAATTAATCTTCAGGGACTCCTAATGTGGTGTCTACTCTAAGGAGATTCGTCCTGTGTTACAAAGGTGAAGGACAACAAGGGTGTAATACCTTGTTATTTAAAAGAACTCTCTTGCAGGTTGCTCCAGTACACTTTTGTTGGTGACATATTTATGGTTCCTGATGATCCTTTGGGAAGAAATGGACCCAGATTAGATGACTTCCTTCGAAGTGAAGGCTATTCTAGGTATAAACACTGTTTTCACTTTTGTTTGACACAGTTATTTCACATTTGAAATAAACTGTGCTCCTGAAAACACACCTGTAAAGCACCGAAAAGTTAAGCAGGAACACTGTAGCATGTAGCAGTTTAACAAAAAAAAAAAAAAAAAAAAAAAAAAAAAAAAAAAAAAAAAACAACCAAAAAAAACCCCACGTTTTTCCTGTTACTTCAGTTGGTTCAGAAAGTGCTGGTGACATTTGTCTCTAATCAAGATCTCTCTGGGAACTAAGGTAAGTATGACAAAAGCTTCTTCTGAGATTTGACTGTGGTGTCTTTCATGCACGGGTGTGTTAGCAGCACCCAGAGGTGCTGAGATGTGAGTATGTGTTAATTACACTGATGTTATCTAAGACACCTTGGTTGGTCGCTTCTTCATAGTGAGACAATAGGTGCTACAAACACACTTCCCTAGGGTTTTTCTGTCACTGGGGAGACACTTCACCTCGTGGTTGAGGGTACTTTACTGTTGTCAAAACCATTCTTATTAAATCTGTTTGGTTTTGAGTAATAATTGTAAATATTAATGAACATATATCGTTCATTTAAGATAAGTGTATTTTTAAATGTGCACATATTCAGACTATGAATTTGCTTTGCATGAACTACCAAGATTTGAGAATTAGGTTGCTCTTTTGCACATGATAATAATATGTTGTTCTTTCACCGTTTTAGGAATTAGAAACCCTAGTAATTCTGAGGAGTTTTGAGAGGGCTTTTAAAAACAAGTGAGGTAACTTAAAAATTTGCAATAGACAAGGCAAACCATGCTTAAGGATTAATACAAAGAATAAGCAAGAATCTCATCTATTGTAAACATTTGAGGAAAGTGGAACATTTTTATACTGTAGATTACAAGCTGATTTGAAAATAAGTGTGTTGACATTCAAAAAGCAAGTGCAGTGCTAGGACTCCGGAAGGAAATGCTAAGCATTCAAGCTCTTGTAAAAAACCTTTGAGATGACTGTGTTTTGCCTGCCTTTGTCTGAGAGAAATAAAATGAAAACAGAGTGTTCTGAGGTAGGTAAGTGATGATTGTAGAAATGGCAAGAATCTTTTGAGAAGACCACAGAAGAGCTTGGTTTTTTATCTGTAAACTTGGAACTGGATGGGAGCAGGAAGAACAGAGAAAAGTTGCTAGTGCAAAGAGTTAATTTTGTTCCCTCCCTGTGACTTTTCTACATGAGTTAAATGATACAGAAAGTATAAATGGCACCAGGAAAAAGATCAGAAACTGGAAGGATCTTCAGCAATTAGAAAACATTTCCATGCTGAGTAACGGGAGGTCTCATAACCAAATGCTTTTAAAATAGAGCTCTGTAATTTAGATACTGTTTCCCGTGGTGGTAGGAAACTAGACTGTAACATGAGTTCCACTTCATATTTCTCTGATATTTGCTAGCATCTGAGGTAGACTGAACTTTAAGTTTTGTAATGCTAGCAGTGTGTAGACTAGCAAAACATTAAAAGACTGAAATGAAATCTCAGTAATTAAGGAGTATTTTAAGTGCCGAAATTGCTAAAACAACTTTATTGCCCTGTTAAGGATACCATGCAAGGGAAACAAGGCCCTTATCTAAATAAGAACACAGCTCAGTCAAGAGCAAAAGTACATGAGGAATAGTCTCATGAAGCAATCTTGGAAGCTTCTTTGGTCTGTCAGCATTTTCACATGTTCCACGTCAGTGTGCATGTGTTCAATGTATCTTTTTATCTATACCTTCATAAAACAGCCTTTGACTGTTGCTGTAATCCAAGTAAAGAACTCACAGCATATTGAGGCTATTCCTGGGCGTTATTAAAGTTAGTTGTGCCAGATTCAGATTGAGAACTGTTACACCTCCTGTTTTGTTTCGCTTTGTAAGAATGCTTGTCATTTGATTCCAGTCAGTAACTGACTGAGCAGCAGGGAAGTTTAAGTTACACACATTCTCTCTTCTCTCTCATGTGCAGAAAGCTACAGCTAACATCTCCTTTAGCTTAATTAAAATTTTTTGTTTTGTTTTATAGAGATTCTTGGTCAAAACAGGAGGCTTTACAGAGCAGTGGACAGTATTCTTCTGAGACACCTTATTTCCTCCCCAAAGTGAGCAGTACCAGTCGACAGCCTGGAGGCAGAGTGCACGATGATCGTTCATCCCCGTGGCTTCCATGGCAAGAAAACACAGAACCTTGTCCAGCAATTCCACCACAGAGATCTGCCTCAGAAACAGTCCAGCTAAGAGAAGCCTTGATCAAAATTTTTCCTGGCCATGATCAAAGGCAGAAGATTGATCAAATACTAGCTAATCATCCATTCATGAGAGATCTCAATGCACTGTCTGCCATGGTGCTTGACTGAACACACAGCTTTTATATCACACCTGCTCTGACTAACAATTACCAATGTGAAGAAGAATGTCACTCTTTTATGTTACTTTGTGAATATTAAAAACCTAACTTTATTTGTATAAACAAAGATATTTTTGTGTATGTTCTGTTGCTGCTACTACAGATTTGTAGTAATATTTTCTATGAAAAAAACATCTGCTTCACTTGAATTGCTTATTAAAGCAGTGGCAGTACTCCTTTTTGAGCAGTGTGTTAGTACTTTTTACAAAGCCCTTTTCCTGGAAGGCAGAATTCCCATCAGTTGGAGACCCGCCTGTGGGAGCAGCTGCCAGCAGGTGGCGGCCGTGGGACCGTGAGGATCCCCGGGAAGGAAGTGAAAAGCCAAGAAAATCCATTTGTGCTTTCAGACTGGAAATGCTGTGCGGGGTAATTAGAAAAGAAAGTATAAATTCACAGCTCTCATCGGGAGAAGGTGTTTTGAATGCTTTAAAAGGTCTGAAACCTACACTGGTTTTTAAATTGGGAATTATGTTGACTATCAGTATTCTTTCAGATAATTTTAATTATCTTTAATAATTCTACTGACACCTGTTTGTCTTTGCCTTGCCTGTTCTTAGTGTGAATGGTCTGGTGCTAACAGAATGTGATGCTGTCTGTATAGAAATGACGTTTTTGTGCAGAGCTATAGCTGCAGTCAGCTCCCCCCTTTAGCTCTGTTCTGGGATCTATCCCAAAAGTAAGGGGGGGGAAAAAAGGAAGATCATTTATAAAAGCTGACCAATAGGACCACTTTCAAAAGCAGAGCAAAGTTAAGACTGTCAGTATATCTGTACACACACAAGTCTGTTACTCCTTCCTTTTAACCAGGCTCTGGTACCAAGTGTACACATGAGTAAAATGAAATTGGACTGTAAAGAAAATGTGGGCTCCAGAACCCCCGTTCAACTTCTGATATGCTGAGCCTTGCCTTAAAGTATTAGTGGTTTTTTCTCCAGTTTCATGGGGGTCTGAAATCACTGTGTTTATATGCAAAAGAGCTGAAATATGCTTGAGGAACTGGGGCTTTTGAAAGACTGTCTTTTTGCATGGCTCTTTCATGGTTTATGAAGCCAAAAACAGAAGGCAGTCTTTGCTCTTCCCTTAACATGAGCAACCTGAAACAGAATTGCAGCAAGAACAAAAAAAGTTTTAGTAACAGTAGTTACAGCTTCTCAAAAATAAAGGTGAGGATGAAGAAAGGCCTTTAATGTTTTTACATCTAAACAGACAAATTTTAATCATTCTTTGTTCCCTATGATGGGGAGATTTGCTATTCAGGTGGGCAGATTCTTTCTGATCAGCCTGTTTGCCAAGTCGTTCCTACCTATAAAGAGTTATGTAATCTCCAAGTTCTAACCCCATAAAAACTTAGGCAGGTTCCTAAAGCCTGTTATCACTGAGTGCAGTTGGTGTCATTTTAATAAATAGTAAGAGAATAAATCACCAGCTTCCTCTCACTGCCTGGGGGTCTGTGTACATGTGTGAACATGCTCCTCGAAGAACTTGTCTTCTTTTCATTACATATATCCCTGGTTGCATGTGTTCTCACTTTTTAGGTGCTGGTGTGGGAATATAAATATAATGTAATCTTTATTTCATAGAGTCACAGAATAAGCTGAGTTGGAAGGAACCCACAAGGATCACCCAATCCAACTCGTGGCCCTACACAGGATAATTCAACAATCCCACCCTGTGCCTGAGAGCATTGTTGAGACACTTTGTGAGTTCTGTCAGGCTTGGAGCTGTGCCCACTTCCCTGGGGAGGCTTGGTGCCCAAACACCCTCTGGGTGAAGAACTTTTTCCTGATCTAACCTAAATTCCCCTCAAATCAGCTTCAAACCTCAAGTCCTGTCACAAGAGCAAAGAGATTGGAATTCTTTCTTTCTTCTTTCTCTATTTCTTTCTCCAAAGTCTGTTTCTGAAGCATACCTTGTGCTATTCAACCTTTGGTTGCTGCAAAAACACGACTAGCAGCAGTGTTTTGAGTGGAAAATAACAGGGACTTTCCCTTTTGTGTGAGTGATTCAGCATTTCCCTCTCCCTCCCTTTAAAGGGGTAAAGTCCTGAGACTGATTCCTGGTGTGAGGCCAAGTGCAGCATTTCTGTGACAAATACAACAGTTTGCTGCTAAAGGGAGTGTTTTCTCTTACATTTTAAGAGTGTGTAATGTAAACAATTTTATTGCAGTTGTAAACAAGCAAAGCTCAGAGGAGTCCCGGTAGTCGGTGCTGGTGCTGCTGTTTTCCTTCCTGTTTTAGTGCCATATTAGGGTAGCTCGTGCTCTGGAAGAGCATTTCTGAACCAGAGAGAGAGTGCCTGTGAAAGTTCCGTGACAAACAGTGACTCACACAGTGTCTTTCTAATACTGGCAGAATTCCTTCTGTTTTTCAAGCTTCCAGGCTGTGTTTGATATGAATGCCTTTCTTGCTAGAATTTTGTGTAACTGTACCAAATGCTCTGTTTAGAACTGGGCCTGGTTTATGTTCTGGATGGCTCTGGTTTATTGGAAAGGTTGTAGCTCTGCTATAATTCATGTATAAGACCTTTTGTTTTCATAAATACAGTTTAGAATAATAATGACTTTGCAGATTCTGAGACCTAATCTGCTGTCTGGTATTTGGAGGAGTCTGGTTATGTAAGTAGGTGTTCTCTGATGTGTTCAGTTTCTCTTTTTCATCACAGAATGGAAACCCAAGTGCCTTACAACAGTGTAACTCACAGTGTTCAGACTATTCCTAGTCTTCCTGACTGCTACTGTTTTGCTCAATTTTGTACATAAATCAACCAGTTTTGTATATGTTGGTATTTAACTCTGTGCATATAGTGGAAATAGTGCAGTGCTCAAGTAGATAGTGTAGACAATGACTTTTAAAAGGCAGATGGATTTTAGATTTGTATTTTTTTTACTGTGCATTGCATGTATTTGTGTTTAGAATGTGGTTCCATTGTACTGTTCAAACTCTACTGAGGTATGTATGACAATTCCAAGTTTTTGCAACTGCCTTGTGGCTCACTAGGTTTTGTCAGATTGCATTATATAATTTTATATGGCTAATTCAATTTTTAAAGAAGAAACTGGGTTTGAATGCATTGTGGTTCCTTTTCAGTCTCCACTTGAGTTTTCTTACTTGTTTTAGGAGTGATACTTCAGAATTCTGCTGAAATATATCAATTAAGTTTTATTTCATTATCATTTTTCACTAAGTATAGGAAATAATTGTCATTCAAATCCAAAGTCAAGTATGATTTTTCTCCCCGGTTGTTGAATGAGCATACGATATTCAAAGTATTGAGCCTTACTATTGTTCATTTTAAGATAAAACTTTGCTGAGCAAAGTGCTAAGAGTGTATTCATCAAAAATAAGAGGCTGAGATGCGTGTGTTTAGTGCAGAAACACGCACACGCTGCTCAGTAAGAGCGGTGAAGGTGCAAGCGCGCCGGGCGCTGCCGCTGCTGTTCCGGGGGTGCGCTGTGGCCGCGGTGACGGCAGGGGGCGCTGCCGCTGCTGTTCCGGGGGTGCGCTGCGGCCACGGTGACGGCAGGGGGCGCTGCCGGCCCGTGCCCCGCGCAGCCCCGCCCGGGCATGGAGGGAGGGCCCTGCTGAGGGGCGGCCCCGGGCTTCTGTTCGTGTCGGTACCGCGGTTCTGTCCGTGTCGGTACCGCGGTTGTGTCCGTGTCCGTACCGGGCTTCTGTCCGTGTCTGTACCGGTTCTGTCCGTGTCGGCACCGGTTCTGCCCGTGTCGGTACCGGGGTTCTGTCCGTGTCGGTACCGCGGTTGTGTCCGTGTCGGTACCGCGGTTCTGTCCGTGTCCGTACCGCGGTTCTGTCCGTGTCCGTACCGGGGTTCTGCCCGTGTCGGTACCGGGTGTGCGAGCCTCCGATCGCTGCTCGGCTCCGGGACCCTGCTCTGCTCTGCTGAGAGCTCGATAAGCACATGGGATTGCTGGCAGTGTATTTACCTTCGTTGGGAGTTCCTTGAAATCGGGAACTGCCGGCCAGAACTCTGCTGTTTGAACGATTCTGATTGCCAGGAGTTGATATACCGGAGCGTGAGAGATTATATTCTAAAAAAAAAAAAAAAAAAAAATCCGAGATTTGGACGTATTGCGTTAAAAATCAGAGCAGGCCTGCCGGAGCCTGCCGTGAGGGCGGCGCTGGCAAGCAGGGCCCGCCGTGCCCCCGGGCCGTGACAGCGCTCGCTGTGACTCCTCTGTGAGGAGATCCCTGAACCCAAACACAGCCAGCTCAGCCTGTGCTGAGCAGAGAAGGAAGGTGGGAATATCGAAAAGGCAGAGCAGGAATGTCTGGGAATATTTTCTGTGAGAAGCAGGAGGTACATTGTGGTTTATAAATACTTCGTGTGGGAGATCATCACAGCAGAGGGCTTTGAATTCAAAGAGGCACATCAGAGTCTTTTTGCCAGATCTACTGGCAGAACACCAAGAATATGGATAAGGGCATTCTTGACATTCTGAAGTGAAGGGGCATTAAAATAGTAATATCTGGCATTCATTGGGAATAAATTAATGTTTTCTGTCACAGTTGCAGCTGTCCAAGGATTTTCTACGTTAGGAAAACAGAACTTGTCATATTTTAATTTTTAACCAAATTTTTATTCTCTTGGCCTGTGTGCCTATCAGCTGCTCACACCTAATCTAAAGAGAAATTTCCTGGGCTGCATACAACTTATTGTGAAACATATAACATCAACACACAGTTTCCCAGTATCCAAACTTGTTTCCCTTCCAGACTTGAGCTAAAAAGAGACTTTTGAGTAAATGAATAAGAAGATAGCACTAGAAATTAAACAGTGTAAGACAAGGCTAGGGTGATCATGAAATTAATTTGCAGAATCTCTATCAACTCAGTGTGTGCACATGATTATTTTTGTATAAAACCATTCAATTAATTAATTTTTACTAAAATCAGGGCTCTGATTCATAAGCAGTAGATGTTGTTGTGGCCTAAAATGGTAGTGGGGGTGATTGCAGGGGATTCAGTGCAGCTGCCCTTGCTGGACGCTGTGTGCTGGTTTCTCTGTTGTCACAGCTGGTACAGTGGTTTAAACTCTTGTAGGTCATGAGTCTGAGCCCTCAGTTCTCTACTGTCAACAAAAATGCAGAGAAGATAAAGATATAGTAGCTAGATTGTTATCCTTTGTTTTACAGCATCCATCAAAGCCCTACTTTGTAAATGGAAATCAAATTAAGCTTTCCAATATTACAGCAGATATGAGTCTTCCAAATGATGATGGATTGAAATAATTCATGCAAAAGCCCAGGATATCTCATCTATCCCATCTGGTGGATTTAGTCTCAGGGCCTTTCAGGGACATTATTCAAATGTTTCTGGTAGGAGGTGAATGTAATTGCTGCTTGAGGAGCTATTTGGGAAGGGAGGTTATGATTTCTTTTAATATAATATTTAATTATATACAAATAATAAAGCAGCTTAAATAAGTTTATAATGTTTCTGTAAAAGATATTATAACCCTTTCTTTCTTTCTTTCCTCACTGATGGGCTCTTGTCTTTTATTTGTCTCACAATGCACCAATGGTGAGTGATGCATAGCGAAAAGGATTTAATGGGAGTCCTCAGTGTTTAGTCAGTGCTGCAGGGGCAGAGACAGAAATAGTCTGGGTTTTTTTCCCCATCCAAGGTGTGTGTGACACCTTCTTGTTACTAGGACTGCTGTTCAGCTGTGCTGGTTATGGATTAAATACTAGTGCTGCATGCACATATTCTCTTCCTCCTACAAAATAAGGGGTAGGTGTACTTTGTAAAAGTTTCATTAGCATGCTATCTCCTAATGCTGTAAACATACAGAAGCACAGGCAAGATGAATTCAGCTAAACTAAAGAAGGCATACCGGTGGGCAAGGAGGAGCCTTGTTTGGTATCAAACAGAGGCTGTGTGCTGTTGTGACACAATCAAGTCAATAGTCCTACACCCAGCTTTGAAAGTAGGGTTTTTCCTAGCTATGAAAAATTGAAGCTATGAACATTGCTTTCCAATTTCTTGCTGGGTAAAACAAGCACAAAACCTGTCCATTAGAATCTTGTTTCAGACTATCTCATAGTTAGTGAATGCAGGAGGGCTGATCAGATATCAGTGTGCAGAAGGGTGGGGGAATATGATCAGCAACATTCAGAGCCTCTGAAACACAGTGGGTATAGGGAGCAAGTTCTATACCACAAGTAAAAATCTGACAGTCTACTTGAAAACTGTGTTTCTATTTCAGAAAATACTCAGTGAGTTATAACAACTTATTAAAATACCACAGGCCGTGTTACTGTCTCACTCTGTGCAGACTGTAATTGTGGAAAGGGCTGTGTATTGAGTCATATCCTACTGTAAAATACAAGTTCAACAGGCATAAAATGTTACACTTTCTAACATTTGATCTGAATTAAGAGCCTTTCTGAGAGTTCTGTGTTCTACTAAGTGATTTGATACTCTAGGCTACTGAAGAGTCTTGGAAATAGGTGCACATTTTCTGTTACATGTATCTTGGAAGAAGTAAGGTGTATATGTGTGTGGGTGGGTGGGTGGGTGTGTTTAGGGCACACACTGTGGTGGCTTGCAGCCTTCTCTGTGTTCCCTTTCAACCAGGTTGCTCCCTGAAGGTCTCAGCAAACACTGTATTGAAGACATCTGTGATACCTCAGTCCCCCTGGACTCCCAAAGCAAGGCTCTGCAGACAAGGTGATTTAGCTCCCAGGTGAACAGAATATATACTGGAATGATGGCTAACTGGTATTATGGAAACACCTGACAGAGCTTTCTGAATTAAGGTTCTTCTATGCCACATGATCTACAAATCCACAGTAAAAGAGTCATATTTTGGGAGGTTTTCATGTTTTAACAGGGCAGGTTTAGTTTAAGAAGGTACTCAGAGCTCATGGCACTTAGGGGCCTAAAGATACAGGAAGGAACTCTGGCATTTTCAGAAATGCATAGGTACATAAATACTTCTGAAGGACCACAGTGCTTCAGGTAAAGTGTGATTTTAGCACCTAAGCACTTATATATTTGAAAAGCCAATATTTTGTCTTCATGGAATATAACTATAATGTAATACCCCCAGAAAGGAAATTAGATGTAGATCTGAAGTGGGAGGTAAATGTATTTTTTCCCATGCCCAAAAGTGGCTACAGTTTGTTGCAAGATTCATGAAACTCTGAGAGGGGGAAAAACTCCAGTGAAACTGGACTTAATCTGTGGACTTGATAAGCTGAATGTGGCTCAACTTCTGATCATTAGTTGCATGAAGATGGAAATGGTCTCAGGAGAGAGGCTCAAAGCTAGAGGTATAAACATGAAGCAGCTGCATGGGAATGAGCAGTTGGACATTTGGAGTGTGAGGGAAAGGCTGAATTGGTTTCATTACAATTGTTGGTGCAGGCAGATATTGTGTTTAGAGTGTCCATCCTGTGTGTGGTGCTTAAACAAATGAGCACCTGAGAAATTTGTTAGTTCTGAGATACTGAGAATCAGGACCAGTAGTTGCCACTTGCTGGCATTAAAGGCAGTTAGTTCAGGATCTTGTTGCAGAGACCAACCTTGAAATGCTTTCATAGGAACTTCAGTGTGCATCAAAGTGTCTGGTTTTGTCCAAACCTGGCACAGGATGTTACTTTTCCAGAGCAGAAAGAACATTTCCATCTGAAGTATGCCAGAGCCATTCTGAATGTCTTTGGCACATTAAATGTATTGATGCTTTGATCTCACATTAATGAGAACTCAGAATCCTCTTGGCCTGAAAGGGAGCTTGTCCAAAGGCTCTGTCTCACTCTCCCTCATGAGTTTTTCCTTGTCTGGTGGTTTCCAGGCTCATAGTTCATCCTCCACCATAGCTTGTGCAGCTGCTGTTCAATACAAAAGTTTTCACATAAATCTTTATGCCACTTACTTGAAGCACTGGTACACAAGCAGGTGTTTTAGTGGGGCTTTTTGTCATTATTTTTTTGAGTTTCTGGTTTGGGGGGTTTTGTTGTTGTTGTGTTTTGGGGTTTGCTTGTTTGTTTATTAATATATCATAGAATGGTTAGTGTTGGAAGGGCCACAAAAATCATCCACTTCCAGCCCTGTGCCATGGATGGGAACTCCTTCCATTAGAATAAGCTATTGTGGGTTTAAAATACAAAACCAGCAAGCAACAGAATACTTGCATAAAAGTGAGGGAACAGCCATGGTGATTTGGTGTGACTGACAATGCTGTTAATCTGCCTGGCCTGGCAGTTGGGAGGTAAGCTTCTTACAAGTGTTTGTCTCCTTAGGAATTCCCCTCTGCTTAACCAGTGATAAAGAGATGATGGTCCATTTAGCCATAAGGGCTTCTCTACCAGCTGCCTCTGTATTTATTAGCACAGATTCTACAACACAAGAATAATTTATAGTACAATGCCATATCTGATTACAGAAGTGTTTTGTGGTATTTTCTCTTTCTTGTGAATTGTTTAATATGAGCAGCCATGCAGAAATGCTTGGATGTGTGAAGTTAGTGAGGCATTTAATTAATTTGCAACAGCCAATGCACTCACAAATGGAATATTGAACATACCACTTATTTAATTCATGGAACAAAATTGCTTTTGGATTGGAAGATGAAAAGACTTACAGACAGGCATGTTTCGCTGAATCCTAGAGGCATCATAACTGCTCTACAATTTGGGTTTAATTTGTAAATGTCCTATTATGGGGAGTTATGTTTTTACTATTTTAATAATGCAAATCCTTCTAGCAAATCCATTCTTGACTTTTCTTCACCTGGACCAAAAAAAAAAAAAAAATGCAAATCTCTTCCTTTCTCTTTGCAACAAAAGTATGTTATATTTTAAAAAAAAATTTGTGTGACCTTCCTTTTTGGGTGGGCATGTCTTATTTTTTGGTGGCAGATGCATTTTGGAAGGGATAGGTTTGGGTATTTTTGGGGGGTTTATTTGTTATCATGGGGCAGGTTCTTTGAGAGACAAGGGGACTCTTAGTTATTCCTATTGCCTACAAAAGTGCCATGTGTGGGGTCTGAGTTCGTACAAACTGGGTTAATCTGGGACTGTCATAAAGGGCATATGGTCTTGCAAGGAGCATATGGTCTGGAAGAAATAATTCATTGTAGTGCCCCAGAACCTCCCCAGATGGTTTGTCCTCGGGGTAAACTGAAGTGTTCACTGGGGAAAACTGCACATTACCTGAGGAGGCAGTATCAGATTTCATTATTTGAGCCAGGATGCTCAGTTCCCATTGTAATCTATTTACTGGAACTGTTTTCCCTCAAAAAATAGCTCAGGAATTAAAGAAAAATCTTGGCACAAAGACTGTCTTTGGAAATAATCCATATGACAGTGAAATTGCTATTTAGGAAGCTTATAGACTTATGAATTTCATTAACAATGTCTATTAAATACTCTAAAATTATTCTTGAATATCACACACCATCTTTCCAGTTCCACAGATGTTATTCAGCTGACCTTAACAGAATTACATGCTTGTTTGGTTTTTTAAAGTTTGGAGAAAATGGTCTCCATGGCTGAACTTTTTCCACTAAATGTATTATTGGAGAGGCTGATGATGTTTGTGGTGATTCTGTACATTAGTTCTGTTTGGCCCATTGTTTGCCTACTCAATGGCAAACCTAAGGTTTTGAATTGGAAAATAGAATAGAATTTCATTTGTAGAATCAAGGCAGCCATCTGAAGATCCATGGTTTTTCAGTGGTGGTAAAGTTCTAAGCATAAAAACAAATTACTTGGATATTTTTTTGTCCCCATCTACAGTAACTTGCATCTCTTAGCTTCAAATGCTTATACAGAGTCCCTGATTAGTGATGTATCTATGTAAACAAAATTCAGTGTGGCCTTAGAGATCCTTCAGTATTGGTAGATTTTATAGCTGAATATATTCAAGTTAGGATTCAAGATTCCCCATAAACACAGTAACTGTCAAAGTCTACTGTTATTGAAGCAAAAAGTAAGGCTCCAAGCTTGTGTGGCAGACCCCAAGATAATTTTCCAGAACACCCTTTTGATAAGAGATATAGAAGAAAAGGAATTCCTCATGTGTAGATATGAGAATTTTGATATGAAAATTCTGAAAATCAGTGGGGACCTTTTTTTAAATTTTCTTTGGCATTATCCGTACTTGTGTTCCTTACATGCTCTGCAGTGAATGCTTTTGTAAATTCTAAGCATGTTTAATAAAAGATATTATATTTCTTTTATTTGTCCATTATAATCCCAGATCAATTTGAGTCAGAAAGGACCTCAGGACATTACCTAGTCCAGGCTCTTACTGAAAGCAGGGTCAGCTACAAGATCAGCTTGCTCAGAGCCTTACTATGCTGGGTCTTTAAAACTTCCAAGAACTGAGATGAGGCCCCTTGTTCCAATCTTACGTAGGCTCATGACCCAAAGACTTCTGTCCTCAAATCAATCTGCCTCTCTCTTGATTCAATTTGTCTTTTATCTCTCATCCTTTGACCACACCTTGCTGAGAGGAGCCTGCTCCTGTCTCCTTGATCAGCTCCCTATGGGTGCTGGGGAAATGGTGCCCAGTCCTCACAAAGGCCTTGATGCTCCCAGCAGTGTCAGGGCTCTTTGCTCTGGCTTTAACAAGTGCCAGATCCAGGGAGGACAATCCCTTCCTTGGATCTGCAGCCTGTTTCTGGGGTGTTGGAGGACAGTCCCTTCCCTGGATCTGCAGCCTGTTTCTGGGGTGTTGGAGGGACAGTCCCTTCCCTGGATCTGCAGCCTGTTTCTGGGGTGTTGGAGGACAGTCCCTTCCCTGGATCTGCAGCCTGTTTCTGGGGTGTTGGAGGACAGTCCCTTCCCTGGATCTGCAGCCTGTTTCTGGGGTGTTGGAGGACAGTCCCTTCCCTGGATCTGCTGCCTGTTCCTGCCAGCACAGCTCGGGGTGCAGGGGCCATCCCAGCTGCTGGAGCACACTGTGGGTTTATGTTTGGCTTGCTGGAAACCAGAAACCAGCTCCTTCCCAGCACAGCTACTCACAGCCAGACACTCCTCACTTTGTGTTCTTCCACAGGGTTGTTCCATCCCAAATGTAGGACCCTGATCTTGTCTTTGTTGAATTTCAGAAGTTTTGTGCCAACTCAAGCCACCAGCCTGTCTGGATGCATTCAAGTCTCTTACTGGTTTCGCCCAGTTTAGACACACCAACCAAGCTGCAAATTTGCCAGGGGGGTCAAGCTGAAATTTTTAAAGCTAAGCTTATAAAAAAATTTAAAAATACTGAAGAGCTTTCTCGTTATGATTTTAGTCTATGGAAGTGCATGTTTGGATATGATTGCAGAAATGCTTTCTGAAACTCATTAAGAAAGTTAAAGTTAGTGGAGCAAAACTTAGGTTGAGAAGTGTAACGTTTCTGTGCAGGAACAATTAAACCACAGCAGGTTTTGGTAGGATCATCTTTGCTATTGTTTGTCTGTGTTGGTACACAGAGTAGCAGACACAAAACATCTCTCATATATTTTGTGGGAAGGAAATAATCTTCCTCTGCCACATTTCAATTTCATTTGGCATTTTCGTAACAGCCAGGACGTGTAAAACAGGGAGCTCACACACATAGAAAACCTGTGTGTCAGTGTATGAGCCTCAACATTCCAGTCTTTTGGCAGCAGAAAATCTGCCAAGGAAAACTAGCTCGATACCTAAGCGCAGAACAAGTCAACAGGAAATAGCCCATGAAAAGGTTTCCAGCAGAAAGCCACTGGGGCTTCTTAGCACAGTGAGTATAAATTTCACAGATTACACGCTTGTTTAGTCATCAAGGTAAATCTGGGGAAGACAAGATCTCTTAACACTAACACAATTAGCAAATGGTATGGAATTGATCAATGTTCCATGTATTTCCATTTTGCTTTTAACTCTGACTTTTTTAGATGTTCTTTGCCTGTTGAAGTGCACTACATTTGTTAATTAACTCCATCTGCTGAAAGTCTGGTCTGGCAGTTTAATAATATAATGAGTTGCTTTATTAAAAAATTGTGTTTGAATGTGCTACTGTTGGTCAAAACAAAGAGAATTTAAGGTGAATATACCTTGGAAAGATCCTTATTGTGCAGGTGATGTCAACATATCTTAACCTATTTTATCTATAGTTCTCTGCATTTGAGATTTATGGGAAATGGTATGCCATGCATTTCATTATGCAAAACATTAAATTTAACAGAATAATCTTGATCACACTAGCCTTTCTATGTAGATCATGTTAAGAAATTAAAATGAACCCACTTGAAAACATGAACGGGCTTGAATTTTACAGCTTTGAAACTGCAAGTGAAAGAAAAACTGCAAATAATTAATTTCACAGCTTCTTGGTGAATTCTGTTTGAACCTGGTAGAGATATTTGTGTTCATTTATTAGACCTTTTTCAATATGTATTCTTTGCCACTAAATGCAGATTTTCCTGGCAAAGTCAAGGACATACTGTTACATTCTTAATGAATATGGGGAAGCAAAGGATGCAGTATTTATATATGCATTGGGTCCATATGTTTAAGTTGCTTTAGGGTATATATTGCTATTGTGTGTAGAAGTGCTATCATTTCACATAGATCCTGAGGCAAAATAATGTCTTGATATAACAACTTAATCGTTATTATTGAATCCAAAGCAAATTTCTGATTTACTTTTATCTCTGGCTTCTTCATTGTATGTACTAAATCAGTAATACATTTTTAAATACTTAATGTTTGCTTTTCAAGGAATCTCTGTGCCTGTTCCTGCAGAAGACATGAGCATTCTGCCATGTTCATAATTAGTCTCATGCTGTTGTATAGTTAATAAAAAGAAATATATTGCACTTTCATAGAGTTTATAGTCAAGCAGCCTGTAGATTACATAGCCTGATATGTAGATGACAGGCAATTGTAGTTCACCTAATAATTTGGATGGTTGTCCTAGGCTTCAGCTTTTTGCATCCTGGGAGATTATGCTGCAGATAGAGAATTAGGAGAGAGGATGCCATGATGACCCATCTAATGATGAGTAAGTGGTTGAGGGATCCTTCTGCCACTCATGCTGATAAAAACATTTATGAAAAACAGTGTAACCCCACTGGTAGGAAATACTGACTTTTTCTTGCATCCATTTCTGGTTTTCAGCAGAACTGAAAAGCATTTTTGCTAATATGTAAATACCTATGCTTAGAAATTGTCACCTATCAAAATTTTGTTTCACAAAACTGAGGTTTGTTAACCCTCCTCCTGCTGTTTCACTGTTGTGCTATAAGCTTTCCAAAATATTTTTATAGTTGAAGAGAAGCTGTCTTTCCAAATATTTGCAGATGTTGAGTGTTGTTTCTACTTGATAGTGTTGTTTACAAATATGCAAAAATCCATTGTAAAGAACTGCTGAAGTAATACAATAACTGATGTGGGTATTGCAGACCCTTTGTATTACAAAGCTGCACAAAGAGCTGAGCTGTGTTCGTCGCAATGACCCTCAGGTCTTCCTGTGACTTGCTGCTTTTCAGGATGGCTTCCGTCTTAACCAAACATTTTTGTGTGTTTCCTTCTTCCTTTCTGCATATCTTATAGTGCAGACAGTGTTATGAATATTCAATATGACCATCAAATCAAGTGTTTAACATCATTTTTGGAACTTGCCATTCCGTGAAGTTATTGACAGTAAAGATTTTGCACAACTCTTTAGATCGCCTGCATGAGTATAAACGGCACGATCCAAGAAGGGATCACCTGGTAACCTGCAGGTGTTGGGACTTACGTTTAAAATCTATTGTCAGCCTGCTTTTAGTCCTTTTATTAGTATTTAATAGTATTGTCCCTATTCCAAAAGGAATATTTTATGTACATATATCTCACATATATATATCTCATATATATTTGTATATATAATAAATGAAATGCTCTTGTACATGCAGAGTAAAATACAGTTGCCTTAACCACTGATATTGCCCCCTATGAATTACACAAACTTATTTGTTGTGGTCTAATCTTTATAACTGAATGGAAAACTGACACTGGCAGGGTGTGAAGACTAGCAGCACTTGCAACAAAATAAGCAGTAGCTGGTGACAAGCACACAATGTTCTCTCACAAATTCTACCTGCTATCTGCTCCTAAGAGTTTATAACTATGATTAATCTACCTAATTTAAATTGCTCTTTAATCACTGCCAGAGTTCATTAAAAACACACTTAAGCTTAAAACAACCTGTATTTGCAATAATTTATTAGTATCTATTCAATAATAAATAACTAAACCTTGGGGAGTTGACCTGGACTGTAACCATTAAGCAAATCCTGTCTGTAAGTAGATGCAGCTGTAACTTCTTTTGTTTCACTGTAAATGCCTGGGTGGAAAATAAACTCAGCCTATGTAGTTGAGCTTGTGGGGATAATTAGATTGAAAGTCATATTGCAGAATAAAAATAAGATCCACAGGTTCCTTATGTCTGATGTAGCCTGGCTGTCCTGTTTCTGTATACACCTGCCCTAATGTCTCTTTGTTTCCTGGGAATACAACCCTTTTTATCAAAAACATGAGTAATTCACATGTTATACTAGGACAATCTCTATTGACTTTTATAAAGTCATGCAGAAAATACATCTGGGTATCCTTTGCTTCAGAAGATGTGTGTCTCTTCTTAAAAGTCCAATCCACAGCATTAGTTACCACAATGGATTGTAAATATGAAATTCATCCAGACCACTCTAGCTCATTGAAAATTCTGGCTATAAATATATTTCTGGTAACTGAATATTCAGATATATACCTAATGGAATTTTCAGAAGTGCCTAACTGGCTCCTTCCCATTGATGTCAAAGGAAAACAAGTGCTTTTGGAGCACTACCCTTCTGCCAGAAGTTTTTATTATTAATTGAAAACAGCTCAGGTTATATATTATGAGCACATTTCAGTTTGGTTTCCCGAAGTGTCTCCATAATGTCCAGGCAATATTTATTTGGTTTGACAGAGTTAAAAGGGATTGCACAACCTGAGTAATTTACTGTTTTAACGGATGCTTAGCTAAGGGTGTGTTGTTTGGCACAGGTTCAGACAGGCACTAATTAGAAAACAATGTGAGGGTCAAGGTGATGGCTGAAAAGGTCTTATTTTGCTGAGCTCCATCATGCATTACTTTACCAGTGTTTGAAGAGACTTTTAGAACACTATAGGAACATATATGGTCCAAATGGTCTTTCAGGGGGAATTCTAACATCTCAAAGCAAAGCAGCTGGGTTTTAAGCAACTGGGAAGAAATGAGAGTCGTCAATTAATAAAATTGCAAAGTAAAGGGAATTCTCTGTGTGCCCAAGGCAAGATCATGATTCTCTGACTAATGATTATTTATTTAATTCAAAAATTAATTGTGAAGGAGAAAAAGTTACTTACCCAGAGCTGGGTTTGCATTGTAGATATTCAGAAATGACAAGTTCTTGAAGTTGGCTTGTGCCGTGTGTATCACATGTAATATTACTTCTTTAATTCATAATTAATGTCATCATTTCTATCTTTGCATTTGGTTATCTAATTGTTTATAATAAATTCCACATTGAGCTGTGACCAGGATAATTGGAGGAATCTTAAAGATATCTAGGATAGGTTGCTCAATCATTTTTGCTGTGCAATCTCATTGAAGGGAGAAAGGGGGATTTGTGCTGATTGCGGACTTCATCAATTTTAATGTTATAAATCTAAGGAATCCAAGAAACCAAAAACATAAAGGCCTTTTTTTTGTTTGTTTTTCCTGTTAGTGCACAGGTCTTGCACAGGTCTTTTATTGCTGGGTTCTATATTGCAAACTGCAACATTGCTTTGCTTTTTGCTGTTAATTACTTACAGAGACTTGGAAGTACTTGGTTAGGGTCTTTTAAGTGGTGGCTTAAATGTGACACATGTCAAATATGACACATAATGGTGTGAAAATGGTGAGTAAATTTTCTTTTGGATTACTGCAGCTGCTTTCTTCAGACATTGGTATGATTTTTGCTTTAGTCTTTTTATAAAGGAATTGTAGCTCAGGACTTTTTTGAGGTGTTTCAGCTCTGCTGAACGATTTGCAGGAAAATTATTGACAAAACTGTTTTTTTAAAAAAATAACCTCAGCTTGAGGTCTGAGTGAAACCTCCAGTCATCCTTTCCAAGCCAAATGATACTGAAAGGACAAATGAAAAAGAAATAAGGAAGAGGGGGAAGTGCTCAGAAACCACAATATTCATGTGTCCTTTGCATGTTTTTGGCTCTCAAAAATGTAATCCCCTGACCAAACTTGCCCAATGGGTTCTCAAGACTTAGACTTTGGATCTTTCTTTGTCCTTTTGCCTTCTACTATAAGGAAAAGCAACAGTGCAGCATCCTGCATGTTAAATAAGTGCACAGACCAGTAAAGATGAGAACAATACATGTGCAGAAGGCTCTGGGAGTGCAGCACTGACAAATGAGGAAGAACAATACTAATACTCAAGAGAAAGCAGGTTTACATGGGAAATGGAAGTTGTTCTTTCAGCTCTATTACTCTGTGTAAAACCGGGCAAAAGTTTGACATGCCCTGTAACAGGACTGAACTGCAATCTAGAGAGAACACAATACAGTACAGTACAGCAGGAACATGGTAAATAAATGTAAGGTGTCTTTTGATCCCTAGGGGAACACGACTCTTTTTCATGTCTGTACAGATCAGCCCTAATTTTTTTCTAGTGACTTCAGCTGTTAAGAGTGAGATCAGTAGGCTTTGTCCCACATTTGAGGAATTTAAATATTGGTTGAAATATTTGGTTTTCTTTAGTGCATTCCATTGCAGAGCATCTTGTTTTGCTTTTGCCTCTCCCACTTCCTTTCAGAATTGTACCAGCAGCCTACAGGCTTGTTCAGCATTTCAAAGGGGCAATATGATTCCCAGATCAGAATGGTGTCAACAGGAGACAGTCTGCCCAGTGTCAGGTTTTTTGTAAGTTGTTTCTTTGTTTACGCTGTGAAATGAGAAGGGGGAAAAAAAATCAAATTGTGCACAATTGGCTCCAGTAAATGCCAAGAGACAGTAAATGCCTTGTTTACTGCCTGTGGAAGGCTGGTAACTTGCTGAATTTCCATCGAGGCTCCTCCGTAAAGATCTCCCTTGGAGCTGGTTATGCAATTGATGGGGCAGGGTTTTGGCTTCTGGAGCAGCAGGCTTGCATAACATGGTTTATAATCCAGCACTCCCTTCCCAGCCTGAAAGGACCTTTTTCATAAGACATTTTCTACAACAAAAAACTGCTTCCACATTTCTACACAATTACTGAAATAATGGTACCCTGACTCTTAAAAAAAACCCATTCTGCAAGAGATTCTTTTGACTTGATCTCTTTGTATATAGGCGCTTTTAAAAAATAATGAATCATTTATAAGTTCCTTTTTCTTTCATAGCGTGAAGGCTACTTTGTATTTTATTAGCAGAATTCTTGTTGATACAACACTGAAGGAATTGAATTATGCCAACTAAGCGTTTTTTGGAGGCCTTAACACAAATAGGCTGGTTTCTAAGAGCTTCATTTTTCTTACATGACCTATATTTGAAATCATAGGTGACCAAACCTGCAGCTAGAAGGTTTTGCCTGTGTAGTTGGGAGAGGAGGGCCTGCATAGCATGACATTAATGCCACAAAGATGCTGTCTGAGGAGATGGCTGCAGTGGTTACTTAAGGACAATGGGAATTGGGATGTCGTGTTCTTTATTGCAGCCTAGGGGCACACATTCTTCTTGCTCTAACAAGAAACTTCCATCTATTATTCTTCTCCTCCCTTCATAACATACACTGCCCATCTCCAGATGCTTGATTGTTGTGTGTGTGTTTCTGTCCTCACAGAAATGTGTGGATCTCGCTGTCAGCCTGGTGGGAATTCCAGGGCAGCTGATGGGGTGGTATTTATGTGTTGTGACTCAGGTCCTCCCCTGCTTCATGACCTGTCTGGGCAACTTTATAAGTTAGTATGAGGACCCATGCAGCAAAAACTGACATAAATATTTGTATTACTACTTTATCTTGCCGTTTCTAGGCAAAAAATAAAAAAGCAAAAGTGTAGGAAAAAAATGTGTAAATGAAATCTTTGGGAATTGTAAGTGGGTAATATTCCTTTTCTCCTGTCACTGAACTGCCCCACCGAATCCTCATATCCAGCAAAAAAAATATCCTCAGCTCATTACAAACATGGAGATTCTCTGGGTACTCATCAGTTATGAGCTGGTGGTTTGGAATAAGCTGAAGTTACATATGCATCTCACATCATTGTCAGCTGTAATTGCAGATGACTGGTCTTTCTGAAAATAACTTTGGGGATGAAGATGTGGTACTGCTATTTCAGACAACAGCAATCAGAATGACTTGTGTGACATCACATGAAATCTGTTATTAAGATGTCTGTAGCAGTCATTACTTGCTTTCCTTCCATGAAAGCAGATATGAAAGATGAAACTAAGAAAGTTTATTTAAATATTACTAGTTTAAATTTTTGGACGAAATTACTAAGAATTCTAAATCTGTTTGCTGAAGTCCTTATTCACCAGAGGAGCAGTATAGACAGCAGAACTGAAGGCTTTATAACCATTGCACAAATAGGAGTTGTCATATATTTGTGCATTTTTAACCCACTGTCCTCAGGAACTGGACTCTGCCAGCAATATTAGCAGGGGAAGGGTTTTTACTGGAAAGTGTTCACTGTAGGAAAATTGTTTCTCAACTCTCCATTGTTCTTCTGCTGCACTACCATTGTCACCATTATTCTGCTCTTTCATTACACAAATGAATTTCCTATCTCAATATCTGGATTGCCCCCAGTGAGGTGGTAATCAACTCTCTGACACCCAAGGAGATGATTATTGGATCAATCACAGTACCAGAATATTTTAATTTACGTCTCTTGGATTCACTAAGCATGTTCAGTTTGGATGTGAGTGGCAGGAAAACTATCTTTCGGTGTCCACTTCTTTCCACTCCCTAAGGGGCTGACAAAAATAACACTAAACTTCCAGCAGGAATTGTTCAGATTCGTATTTTGAAAAGTCAGTTTAGTTGTAGCGAAAAAAACTCTGAGATGTGGCATGGGAAAATGGAAGTAAATTCTCAGATTACTTTTGATTTTATTATTGAAATGCATTTGTAATATCAGCTGCATTTAAATCAGGAAGTATGTTTAGAGGTTATTCATACGTTAAATCTGCACATTTATAATTTGGGGCTACCTAAAAAGCAAAATATGAGTCCCTTCACACAGTCTGGCCGCCCTCCACTAAGAAGCCCTAGAGTTTCATCTCTGAGAAACTGGAACCAATTGAACATTCTATTTATGCAATCTGTGTTATTTAATGAGCTTCTGACTCTGGAGTTATTTGATCTTTGACAGTTCAGGGGTGGGGATGGGAGGTAAAGTTGCATTCTCACTGGCAAAATCACATTAATTTCAGATTTTTAACTGAGAGAAATGTGGGGTCAAGACTATTGAACAGCAACACATTCACTAAATTGTGTAAGATTGTTGGTCGAGTTCTTACAGTAAAAACAAGTTATATGAATTCAATTTTTAAGTTGATTTTTTTTTTAAATTCAGCCTTTCATGTTCTGAAATAGTCTGGAAAGGCTTGAAACCGATCATGAAACCAAAACCTATACCTGAAATTGTGAAATGTCAAATACGTTTCCATGGAAAAGACTTAATGAACAAGAGAACTTTCAGCTTTACTCCTTTAAAAGCCTGCAGGTCTGTTTGTCTGGCTCTTTTGCACAAAATGAAAAAATTTCTGCTCGTCTCTCCTTGAAACTGTTCCAGTGAGCTCAGGAGCAAGGCCAGAGGGGAACAGAATGTGTGCAGCTCTAGAATTACAGCTGTGAATTAGTCTTACAGTTGTGAATTAAACTAGAAACTAGAAATATGTTACTGATACTAGAATATTTATATGCTATACTAGCATTTTTTATGGACACCAATATTAATGACTGGATTTATTTTTTCCTTATCTCTGGGGTAAAACTCTCTATGTAGACTCAGTAAATGTATCTGTAAGAGTAATATTAATCTAGAACAGCTACAGGCATACAATGAGCTCACATCATGTCCCTGAGTGTTCAGCTGCCCATCTGTCAGCATGCCCTGTCTGCAGATTTATGTTAGTGCAGCCCCCTGAGCATACACATCTCCTCCTTTGCTACCTAAGATGTATTGCTGCTGTATAAATCAATCAGAAGTATAAACTATGTTTATTAAAAAATCACTTTACATTTGTCATCATATGTAGTGGATGCTTTGAATGAAGGTTATATGAAACAAACAAAATTTGTCTCATCAGGTTATCTAGTTATGTAGCAACCCAGGATTATTCATTGCAAGCAGAAAAGCAACATAATGGGAAAAGTTTGCTGTTTATTGGAAAAAAATCAAATTAGCAGCTTCAGAAATAGCCCTGAGTCAGACAGCTAGCTCTATTATTATGTTACTTAGAAGCTAATGTATTATGAACAAGTGCCAAATATTTCTGTGTAATGCAGAAGAGATTAAATGGAAGCTTCTATTTTTGAGATCCACTTTGTAGCATACATGTAATCAACAGAAAGTCCTAGATAACAACTAGTATGCAGATAGCCCTGCTAATTATGAATAATTATGTAAATGGTTATAATCTCAGAATAGTAGTTATCTAAGGGATTAATACATACCAATCAACAAAAAAGTTTTGAAAATGAGTTTACCAAAAGTCAGTTATAAGCTTGTTTTTAAATGATGATGTGGGAGCATACCAGCTCTGTAGTTTTGTTTAGTCACATTCCTAGCCTGAGGAAGCAGAAAGCTCCCTGAGACAGCTGGACTGCACAAGTACATCAGGTTTTGAATCTGCTCAGCTAACTTGCACAGTACTTAGTTGTCAGAGATGACAAAAGCTGAGTTCCTGAATACGCTTCTGTGCAATTCTTGGCCAGCTCAGTCTGGTGTTATACTTTCAGTATTATTTCTTTGCTGGAAAGGTCAGTGTGTAGGGTTGCAGAGTTGGATATGGTAAGAGTAGTTTCTCCAGTTAACACACTGTAGTGGCAGCTCCAAAACGACTGTTCATGCAAATATTCTTATTTCTGAGACAAATGCCAAAAGTGATTTCAAAGATCTCTCTGTTCTAGGAAAGTTAGATCTAGCTGACACTATGCACAGCATTGTCAGCACAGGGGTTCAAACTGGTCTGCTTTATTTTGGAAGAGGGTTTAGGACGCAGTTCTTACTGTTTAGAAATGTTTAGGAGTTAACAGAAGTGTCTAGAATAAGTTGCACAAGAACGGGCTTATGTAAAAATTCTCATCCAGAGCAAGTAGATGGCCTCGTTTTGAGTGAGAAAAAGCTACAGCAAGTGTTGACTCACTCAAAACTGACCTCCTATCTTTCTAATTCTGTGCTTGTTGGAGCCAGGGCAGAGAAGACATCAGGGAATTTACACTTTTAGCATGGATTTACAAGCTCTGAATATATTTGTGTTCTCTGGATAGCTATTCATTGTTTAGCTTTGGGTGTGTAAAAATGTTGCTGAATTTGCAGGTGATGGTTTAAGCTTTCATGGGCAGTAGTAGTCACTATCTTGCACAGTGCCCATTGAAGGCTCCCAAGACCTCTTCTAACACAGCAGCATTTCAGCTGCACATGGCTCTGTGTGTGGAAGAGGATCCCGCCCTGCAAAGCCCTCTAATGAAAATCAGAACGGGCTGTGGCCACTGAAGGAAGCAATAATTAAAGCCCTGGGAGAAGGAGGGATACACTTCACAGCTTCCCAGCAGAGCAGCAAGCGTGGCAGCATATTGCTGATTTGAAGAGAACCCCGAAGGCAATTACTGCTGCCTCATTAAAAGGATTAAAAACACCTTCTCTTAAGATTTAGAACCTTTTCGATGTTGGCTCTGCAGGCTTTCTGAAAGTGGTTGAACAAGAAATCAAGTTATGTTTTGGTTTAGCTTTTGTAAGAGTACTATTTTAAAAGGCCCTACTTCTAAATCAGAAAAAAAACCTGTCTTTTCAATAAGTATTGTTAATTGTGAAGTAAAATGTACAGAGACACCTTGTTCCTATTGGCTTTCAAATGTTTGCATGCTATTAAAAAAAAAAAACAAAGCAAACCCGTGTAAACCAAAGCAAGTTCAGTTAGGAAGCCTTTGAAAGAATCTTTTTGCAAGATGTATTAAATATACTCAGAATTTTTTTCTCATATGCTACCAAACAAGTTATTCTTCATGGGTTAAATTCTAAAACTTACTTTCACTTGGGTAAATTCAGTCTTGGTTTTACTGATGAAGTACCTTAAGTTTAGCTCCAAGTTTTGAAATTCAAAATACAACATATTAATGATGTGGTAGTAGCAAATGCAAGATGATAATTATGCTATTGCTAAACATCTTTATTTTGATAGATGAAAGTTCTGGAGTTTTTCCTTCTGCCACATAATCTTGGTGTTAGGTATTAGTTTTCACTCCATATGCATTTACACTATTTCCTCATTTGAGTAATCACTACTTCATTTGAGTGAAACTTTAAAACTGCATAATTCTGTCTCTGAAGTTCTGTAAAAACCAATATCCATTTGAATTTGATTCTCAAATTCTTTGACTCTCATATATGTTTGACTCGAATTTGACTCTCAGATGGTTGGATAAAGTTTATATTTATAAACAGTCTGTCCATGAGTAGGAAATCCTTATGTGATCACTATGGGGATGAGATTTTGGGGTGTTTCAGGAGTGTGCCAGCTTTAATCCACAGCGAGTGTGTGATAGGGACAGACCATGCCTTAAAGGAGCCTGTGAGCTAACACAAAATTAATGCTGTGAGAAGTGGTAACAGGCAGAAGAGGAGGTTCTGAGGAAAGTCTGAGGTCTTTCTTCACTAAAAATTATGCACAGAAAATTTTTATAGCCATTTCAAGTAGTTAGGTTAGGGAAATAGGGTGCTATTTATTGCCCCAAGTTTAGGGGGATTTTTTGCTTCCTCTCTGAATGGAGAGGATGTGGTGTGTATGTTTTTCTTGAGCCTCTCTCACACTGATTGAGTCTCTGCTTCTGTTCATTAGGCTTTATATAAAGGACCATGAATAAAGATGCACATTCTGAAAATAATGCTTTTTCTGTACCTATGTACCTTCTTTTTGGGGGGCCCCAGGAGGAGTTCCATCTCCTGTGTCTCCCAGAAAGGCTCTGTGCTCATCCCAGCACATCTGCAAGAGGGTGTGCTGGTCATTTTTGTGCACTGATAGTATCTGACACGGAACTGGCTCACAGAAATCCTCAGGGAATTCCCAACGGGTGACTTGCTCCCTTAGCTGCCCAGTTATCTTAGCACAGTGTCTGAGCCTTATCACTGCTGTCACTGAGCAGCTACTGCCTGCCAGGCCAGGCAGGACCGTCTGGGAGAAAGAACTCTGCAGAAACATTCCAGGGATTTGATTAGAGACTTGCAGGGACCCTACAGCGACGTTCTTTGTTCAGGCCGTGAAGCACTCATTGTGTAGGGTGTTTGCATCTGAACTTGTTTCCTCTTCTTTTTAACACACTTTGTTATTTTAAGTTCAAACTGGTTGTGACATTGATTCCTCTCTGGTGGCAGCTCTGCTCTTTACCAACAGGAAGTATGCCTCTTGTGTGGCTGTTATTCACCAGCATGATTTCCTTCTCAAGAGGACTGTACACACTAAACATATTCTCTGGATGTGTCTTCTGTCATCAGTCCTGTGCTTGAATTGTTCTTTATCGTGTCTTATGTAACTGATGGGACTTTTCAGATTGTTTCTGAGCCAAGTTTAGAACTCCATATATTGTGGAAGCCACACTTAGTGAAATATGGCTTTCTCCAGTGGTAATGCTTAGCTAAATAGTGTTGCTGTTACATGGATTAAATTTACATAACATCTTGTCTTCCAAGGTTTTTTCATTCATTTGGTGACAAGGCACAGTAGTTAATAGATCAAACCACAGCTACACTGAGGATGGAATTTCAATCTCTCAAATGCTAAGACAACAGCTGTGCTACCATGGGACAATGTAGATCACAAAGTCCTGGATAAAGTTTTTTTCATTTAAGTGGTTTTGGCTTAGAAAAAACATGCTTCCAGGGCTGATTAAACCCAGGCACTGAACATCTTTGGGAATTTCTGCAAATTATCTTAATGGAAAAACTCCTCTTACTGTTGGAATTACATCTGGATACCAGCTTCAGCCCAAGAAAACTCAGAGAGCACCAAACAATTATTTTGAAGGAGAAAAAATAGTATTTTTAAAGTAAAGGTGTCTCAAACGTTTGGTTTATCAAGACAGACACTTGGTAAAGATTTTTATGGAATATGTTTTGGACTTTACTAATTCTAACACTGAGAATATTCTGACACTGTCATGGTAGATGAAACAGAGAAAATATGCTCAGAGGTCCTAAGAAAATCACAGCTGTTTGGTTGTTTCAGGACCTGATCCAGCAAAGATTGCAAACCATTCTGGAAATCAGAACTTTGGGTTTTACAGCCAAATCAATCTGATATTCTTAATTTTTATCTAAGCCTAAGGGTCCTAGTGGTAGAACTGATTTTCTGGTGGTATCACCATTTTCATATTTAATTATCGTGAAAGTGTGTGCCCAAATTTTTTTTTTAACATAAATTCTTTGCTTTCTGCCCCTAGTTTCTCTGTGGTAATGAAAACACTTCTAGATGGTCTAACGTCCAGATATTTTTCCTTAGTGACAGCTGGAAAATATGCTCTCCAAGAAGTACTGGGCATAACAATAGAGCTCCAGCTAAAAGGAATGTAGAAGTTTACAGCTACAAGCGTGTTTTCAAGAACAATCTAAGTAGGAGGCTACCATGTTGCTTTTTTTTGTGAAGTAAATTTCCATGGCAGGAGGAGGATGTCTGAGTGGACTGAAAATGTCTGAAAATATGTAAAACAAAATATAGTCTACAGAGAGAAAGAAAATAGACTGGTTTTAGGTCTGTCCAAGCAAACTAAGGCAGACCAGCCTACGGATTCAGGGGCTGGCCCTTGATGATCCTTGCTGGTTAATTGTTGTGGCCTGAGCCCAGAGCGAAGGGATAGCTGGCGATTCCATTTTTTTCTACTTGGACAGATAAGAACCTGTGAAGTAGTCAGGAATTTTGTTTAATTTCTGTTCCTTAAAGATTAATTCAAAATTACTGGGTCATTTACTGGTTTTGTTTTGTTTACAGGCTACAAGTGCTTATCTAAACTGAAAAGCTAAAATAAGCTCTTTTCTCTTGTCTCCCTCAGGATTAAAGGTACCAAGAATTAATGGTCAGGATATTTTGGTCTAAAAGATTAACCTCTTTTTCCTACTAAAGCACCTACATAAATACAGACAAATCCAGAGTCAACAGATGATATAAATGTTATATGATGTGACTCAGCGAAAGTACAGATGTCAGATCATAGGTGAATACTTTAATTCCAGCTACTTTTTGTCTGTCATATAGATGGGTGTCATTACTAGCAAAGTCAGAAATTGTTTGCTTTTCCCTTTTTTACTGTTTCAGTAAAAAAGTATTTTTTATATTTTCAGTTCTGTTGTGAGTAGCTGTAAAAATTATTCATGTGTGAAAGTATGGGTATGTGAGTGCTACAATCCTGTTACTTTTATTCTGTAGCACTTGCAGACCTTAAGTATAGTCAGTACCCTGTTCCTTTGCAACTCAGTCCATTATCTAAGTTCCAAATTGAAACATTTCTAAGACGCTATAAATTATTCTCTGGGACTAAATATGAATGAAAATTATTTAAACACCGAGGTTTGGCATGGATACTTTTTGCTTTAAGCACCCTTCCTTTGATTGCATTACAATGTGAAAGGTATTGGGGGAAAAAATGATAGGACAGATGCTGTTACTTTATTTAAAAGATATGGCTTTTGAAATCAGATTTGATAATTTGGAAGCAAGCAATAGCTACAATTTAAAAGGGGTGATATTATCTATCTCCGACTACAGTTTTGCAACAGGTTAAAAATAACTAGAAGCTTCCATGGAAATACATTGGGAACCTGAGTGCATAACCCCCTTAAACTAATGGGCTAGGGTCCTCAAGGGAGGAGGGGGCCTGGAAGGAGTGAACTATAATCCAGTTTTTATAGATTTGTGTACTGCAGTTCTCTCTGTAGTGTCAGAATTCCTTCCTGGAAGCTGCTGCTTTTCTGTCAGCCAGTGACTGGCACAAGTCTGGCTTAAAAATAAAGTGTGGGCCTAAATCTTGTTCTCCAAACAGAATAAAGGTGGAATATTTTGAGCAACACCACCCATGAGCGTATAGGAGGGAAGAATCCTCTCTGTGACATCTCTTCCATGTGTTAGTACAACACTGGACATTTTTGTACTGACATGCTCAGTATCTCGTTTCAGTAACCGATACGAAATTCAAGTAGAAGAGAAGGGAGCAGCCATGTGTGTCTTGTCAGCCTCTTACCCTGAGAGAGTTGTGAAGGAACTCCTTGGTAGCAAACCCAAAAGCAAGACTAGAAACTCTCCCTCTTTCATCATTGCCTGTTTTAGCTTAAGTGCTGCTGCAAAGGAGATCGAGGAATTTGGATTCCTCACGTACTTTTAGGCTGCAAAATTAATTTGATACCTTCTCCTGCCTTTGACACCAGATAGGGTCTGAAAAGGGCTTCACCATCTGTGTTTGTGTTGGCTTGGTTTTTGCATGTCTGGTGAGTTAGTCCCACAAGTATTTCCCTGTGGGTAGTACTTAAGATCCTTAGCTGATGCATTTTTGCATGTTCCATTGTCTCTTCACATGGCAAATGCGCTGAAAGCCTTTAACAAGTCCCAGATATTTCCATCTCTTGTTTTAGGGAAGTATCAAACAGGATAGTAAAACTCTCCAGTCTATCTCATATTGCTGAGCATTCTTTGAACTTAGTACTAACTCCTCACAGCATTTGCAGACAGATAAAGATGCTCCAGAAACATCTGTGCCTTACATAGATTTTCGGATTTCTATCTATATATTGCATTTTAACAGACATGTAACATACACAGTTTTCGTGGTTACAAAACTACTTTCTCTTGAAGTCTCTGGGACATGCTTCTACTCTATGATAAAGTCACCTTTTACCATTTTTATGTGGTAAATATGTATGGTAAATCAGGAGGCAGGAGATTCACTGCATGCAAAATGGTTGCAATGACTGAATCAGAGAAGGGAGATGAGTTTTGTCAGAGAGAAGTTTTGAGGAAGAAAAAAATTTGTGCATGGAATCTTGGAAATGAAGGAGTTTTCCTCACTAAATACCCAGTGGCACTTCAGGATAAGACTTCTATATAGGAGAGTAATGGGTATTCTCAGCCTTCAAGGACAAGAACCAGGCAGATACAAGTTGGTAAGTGCATTTAAGAAATAGAAATAAAAAATTATAAATATTTAATATATATTTTTAATCACCAAAATACTTTCTAGTACTAAAATGGACAGTAAGTTTACTTTCTGCATGTTTCAATTTCCTAATAGAGTAAATCTAGAAGGAAGCTGAAATCCAGGCGGGAATCTCCCACTACTTTGCTGTATGCTTGAATATATTGAAAATTAATATAGTTTCTTGACCTGTTGTTGAGTTCTCACAGGTCAACTTCACACTGATTTCTATGAAATCTAAAACTTAGATTTGTATGTGTACAAGCTGCAGACATAAATAAACTCTCTTTGTTTAGACAGCGTCAAGTGATTTTCCCAAGAAATGTGAAGATGAAATGTCTTTCCAGGAATTTCCTGTTAAATAGTAACCGCTCTATGAATTTAAACTTCAAGAGCTGGTACCCTGTTGAATAGGGCTATATTGTTATGGAGACAAAATGGTGGGCAACTGAAGCTTTAAAATGTAAATGTAGCTTTTCTTTTATGTCTAGATCTCTCTCTCAAAGATATCAGATTTATGTATTGCAAAAATAAAACTACAACAACTAAGTTACATTTATGGGGGAAAAGGAAAAACAAAATTGGAACCATATGTTTAGAACTAAGTTATTACTTCTTTCACAAATGGTTTGTTGTACAGTTTTTTCAGAATTATCCCAGATAAGTATTTTGTTGATGACAAGTTGGAATTAAATTAGGATAATACACCCTACATTATTAAAAAAAGAAGTAAAATAAACAAAAGTATCTTTCTGGCTAAAGGTTAGTTGTCACCTTAAAGAATTTTAGGTTTAGGTTATTAAAGCACTCAATAATGATTGGCTGCCCCTGGGAGACATTTGTAATATTTTATTCCATGTAAACATATGGATTCAATTTAGTCAAAGAACATTGTGAGTGAAAGCTGGCCTCTCTCCAATGCACTGCAATAGGTGTCTGGAGGTTTGAATACTTCGTTTGCATTACTCTTATGAGATAAAAATTACCATCAATCCAACTAATTGAGACCCAGTAAGTGCCCTTTAATACTAAGAATCATAAGAAAAAATTGAAAATTAAATTCAAGTTCATGTGCAGAATGCTGCTGCAGTGTGATAATCATAGGGTTTACAAGAGAGATGTACAAAACCTTTTCAGGAATCACTTTGCAAATATATGGCAGTAAAATAATTTCTAATTCAGAGTAGTGGAAGCTTTCACTATGAATTGACTTTTGGGTTTTGCCATTTGATATCATAACAGAAATATGTTAAGTTGCTTTTCTACCCTTTCACAAATGTCTGATTTATTTTCTTCAAGAGTAAATGAATTTGGACGTTTATGACCAAGCCAAGAAAGTACCCAGAATCTCCTTTTGAGGTACCAAATACTATATCAAACATCAACACTGTCATGAATCCATGAAGGAAAATATCCCTTGATAATCACAATATTTATGGTTTTGTCTATGAACAACAGTAACCATGAAGGACATCAATATTGTTGATTAGTTAGTGAACAAATTTAACTCCTGAGATACAGCTGTAACTTCAAAGTGATGGGTTCTTGATGGAATTTAAATTTCATGGTCGAGTCATTTTTATTTGGCAATTTATAAACAACATGGTAGGCTGTTCCCATGTATAATAAAAGCCTTTGGGGCAGCAAGGAGGTGGGTGGAGAGAGCTCAAACTGAGCACTTGCACTCCAGCCTGCATTCACCTTCTCTGGCTTTCAGCATACATTTTCTATCCTGATTCCTTGCAATTTTGCAGTACTTGGTGTTAAGGAAATCAAATAATTGCCTTTCAATTTGTAAAATTACCAAATGCCAATATCTTACAGGTTATAAAGCCTAACTCAGTAAATTTTCCACTTGTGGAAGGTGTTACCTCAAGTGTGATTAAGTACTGTTACGTCCTTGTAAGGTGTGCAGTTCCTACTGTGCAGCTCCTTCGGCTTGGGGCACAAATCTTGCAGGCTCTCACCTACTTGCCCTGGGTTTTGGAACTCCGTTTTTGACATTAATCAGTTGTCAAAATATAAATGTCCATTGTCATTGTGATGATTCAAGATTTTTCTCTTCTACTCTGGCTTCCCATTCAGAAGGCACAGATACTCTAAATGTTCTCTGCCAGATCAAAATAATTTTTTAAAATAATTTGAAGCAGTATATGTTTCACAATCTTTCTAAATACTAAATGCCATAGGTGTGGTCCTGAGACCCTGTCTCAGAGGGCCAGAGGGATCTTTCAGACCAGCTGATGGATCAGGCCAACCACCGACATATTTGCTCAGATGTGCTGTCTGACTTCCACTTCAAAATTCCAACATTAGGGGAAATTGTAGAATATTTGCTAACTGGCAAGAAAGAAAATATAAAAATGCTCAGAAATCAAACAGTAAATATCAATGCAAAGGGCTCCATATTGGGGGTTTTATAATATCTTTAAAAAATCTATGGTATAGCAATACAGATGTGCAGAACATGCATACAATACCCACTCCATGTGCCTCAACTGTCTGAATATCCCTTGCTGTGGATCTTGTGAGGGGTTTTCCTTGAGATTTTGATTACAAAAATGATCAGTCCAGATTTTTGAAGCATAGAAATACATTCACTTTTTGACCGTCCCTCTGCAATTTTCCATGGCTTGATAGAAAACACAGCCATCAAAGCAAGTGGAAAGGTTGTTCTTGGCCTCCTTCCCAGTTTGTAGTAGGTGAAGGTCCATGAAACTTTGCTATCCAGATCCTTGGGGGAGATGTGGGTGCATGCATGGACTATATAAACCATAATAAATCACTTATTTTAAACACAGTTGGTCCTTTTTCTTGGCATCTAAATGACTGAGATTGTGCTGTATTTATTTTGTCTCTTCCTAAATGTTGTATTGAAAAGGAACAGATTCTTCCCTGCCCATTTCCTCCTATGAATTCATTTCAGTATTTTTATTTCTAAGCCTTTTTCAGGTTATTCAGAGGTATAATGGGCTGTTTCCAAAGAAGTGTAACCATTTTTTCACTGATTTTCCCATTATATGGCGCAGAAGTTCCACCAATCATACTGATCAGCATCCATAGCAGAATTCTGTAGTATTACATATGCCACTAACATTTTATTCCCCAAAAGTTAAGGGTAGAAAATAAGAATGCAAGCAAGACTAAAAAAAAATTAAAGGAAACAACACCAACAGCTATAATAGTGAGATTTGAATGTGACTGCTGGCTGGCAATACCATGGCAGAAAACTCTACAACATTATTGGTGACAAAGAAAGTCAGGGGAGCTGGTTGTTCTTGAACCACTGCACAAAATGGTGGAAATTACACCCTTTCTGCTGTTTTCTTAAGGTCAAATGGAAAACGAGCAAATGGTCAGAGATTCTTTGCAAGTCAAGTCATTTCCAGCTATAGTCTTGCTTCCCTGTATTTTGTAAAGGTACTTGAATTCCTCAGTTCAGGGGATTGCCCGAGTCATGCAAGTACTTGTTATGGAAAGACAACACTTCTGTTTACACTGCTTTGACTTTCAACAAAGGTCAGTTCCTTCTACCAAGCTGTAACTTTTCATACAAGGAGTTTGCTGCAGTTCTGTGAGTCTTGTCACTGTAAACTTGTAGCCTTGGTGCTCTGCCAGGGGCTGGGAATCTTATATGTGATCTTAAACTCTGTACAGAACCTTGCAAAAATCAAACATAAAGAATTTTGTTGCCCACTGACAGACTGAGGAGCTCACTGGATTAGTTCTCACTTCCTTCTCACTACACTGCCATTTTCAGGTCTTATGGAACTTCCTGTTTGCAGCACTCCCTCCCTGACAGTGAATAAAACAGTATTTAGCACATGATGTCTGAATAGCTCAGTGTCTAATTTTAAATGTTTTTCACTGCCATTTCTGTGTCTCTGTTTTTTCAGCAGCTTAAATGAGGTCAAAGACTTTGTGGCTTTTGTACAATGCAGGCTAATATATCTGAGTAATCTAGTCATCAATTTGATAAGGGATTTGGGAGAGGTCTTCAGTCCCCATTTTACCTCCAGGTGTCCACTGGTATAAAAAAGAACCCTAAACAAAGAAACCCACAAAACTGTTTGAAAGCTCTATTTCTGCCTGAGTGCACATTTTAGCAGGCTCCTGATTTATTTATTGTGTTTGACCTGACTGGCTGCTGGAGCTATGGAGATACTCCGAGTGCTGTAGGAAATCAACTGGAGAAAATGTCAGGCATTCTGTTCGTCTCAGACAGATGCAGGTGCAGGATTACACAGGGATCTGTGCAGTGTTTTCTTGGGATGGAGCAATGTTTGCTCCAGCCACTTGCTCACGTGAGGCTGGTGCAGCCTCTCCCCTCTGTTGGCACATGTCTCTTTGGAACTGTGCTTTGCCAGGTTTACTGGGAGCAGGAGAAAGTTTGGTTCGTTTGTCTTTTGTCAATATTAACCCAGAGACGGCTGATCTTCGCCCCAACTTTCTTTTTGAAGCACAGAATCCTCAATTATCCTCTATCCTCTTATGTATTTTTGAGGTGATGTAATCCCTATGCTGTTATTTTTCTATAAATGAGTAGCACTTTGAAAAAAATCATGGATCTAAAAGTGGGTTAAGGTATCACTTTAAGATCTTTGCAAGATCTCTCTGTTTGGAGGTTTAAATTTAGAAACCTGTGCTGTCATTAAAAAAAAAAAAAAAGTTGCTTTTCATCTGCTTTCCCTCTGGCTCCCAGGAGCCAGTCTCGATGTAGCAGACACTGCATTGCTATTTCCTTTTCAAATCTAGGACAGCGAAGCTGTGACACTTTTCAAAGTCCCAATGTCCTTGTTAATATTTCTTTGTGCTGTGAGTGAAGGTAAAGCTTACGCAGGAAGTGTCCTAGTTTTCAGTTCCTAATTCCAGCAGAAAAACTTTGGAAAACAGAAGTTTGACAGCTTCTGGTATTGATATATATTAAATAATGTATATTGTAGTGTGTAGAAGCTTTGTGCAATATGGAGCAGATGAAATGCAAAAGTATGACAGTTTACGATCCACTTGTAAAATATTTTATGGCTACTTTTGAAAGAGTTTCAAATCTCTACAGCTGTTTAACTGAGATGCAACTGCCTGGTCTAACTTAATGGCTCTTTAGCACCAGAAAGGCATTTTCATACTGGAGTTAATTCAGAAAAAGACCACTAAGACAACCAGGGGATTGAAGTACATGGTACACAAGGAGAGGCTCAGAAAATTTGGTTGAGACTAGAGGAGAGACAGTGAAGCAGAGACCTTATTGTTCTCTTCAGCTGTTTAATAGGAAAAGTGCAGAGGGTGACTCTTCCCAGGCATGCAGAGCTATAGGATGAGAGACAAAGCATGTAAACTGGATCACAGTGCATTTCAGTTACACAGGAAATGTTTTCATTGTGAGAATGCTCAAACACTGGAACAAATGACCAGAAAAGTCATGGGATATTTGTTCTTGGAGAACTGGGCAGGATAAAGCCCAGTTCTAATTGCACCTGCTTTGAAAAGGGGATTGGACCCAAGCTGTTTTCTTGCTATGACTGAGCAAAGCATTTGGTGTTGGTTTTGTCACAAGAATAAGAAAGCATGTCTTTCATATAAAAGCTTAAATATTTTTAGAGTTGCTGTGAAAATGGACCAGCTCTGGCCACACTTTCTTGTCCTCTCCTTTCTCTGTACTCATGCAGAATTAACAGAAATTGGACAAATAATACAGGAACAATTGACAGGCTAATACCATAATGCCTTTGCAAAGGGTTTGACCTGGCCAGCAGAGCGTGTTAAAACCCTATTTGTGTGTGACTTTTGGTCCATGGTGAGGAATAGTGGGGTCATCAGCGACAGTGTTTTGAATTCAGCAGAGGAAAGCCCCAATGAGATTTGAGTTTTTAACCACCAATGATAGGAATGTGTGCCTCACACAGAAATTCCTACTTTCAGCTGTTTTATATTACCCCATAAAAATTGCTTAGACGTATAAATATGCACATATACACTTCTTTTGCTAAATTTAATCTCAACACTGTTTTAAACTGTGTCTGCAGCAGAGACTTAATTCAAAAAAGAAAGTGAATACAAAGGAAATTAAATTCTACATTCTGATCCCTGTGCTCCTAGTTTTATCCACTCACCAGTCAAAATCAGTTATTTCCTCTACTGCTGTGAGAAGCAAAGCTGGGGTACTGATGGTACTTCCCCACTGACTGCATTATGTTTTCAATTCATGCTAGAGGGGAAAAGATTTTGCAAGAGTCTATACCATTATAGCTTTTGCTTTCTGAAATGAAAGATTAATGGCTCCTACTTCCTTCCTATAAAGCACTCCTTTTAATTCTTCTCTAGTACAAGAATTTTCTTCACCTTTTCTAGAACTTGGCAGTAGGCAAAGTTTTGTACAGTAAGACTTCTAGAGAATCAGAAAATCCTACTAAAGTTTATTTGAAGAAAACTGAGTGGCTCTTGTAAGAATGATTGATTATGCATAGTGGGGACATTTCTGCTATGGGACAAATACTGTTTTCCTACATGTTCCATGGCCTTGGTGGAACTTCCAGTGTGCTACCTTAGGAGACGATATGACTGAATATTCATGTTATCCACAAGTGCTGTATATATAAAAGGCTAGATTCTAACATCTGTGTGGTAGTTTTTCTCTATCCTTACCTGTGAAACTTAGGAAGTCAGTATGGGATAGAAACAGGAGGAGGAGGAAAGGGTCATCATTTCTGAGTAAATCAGGATTTAGGAGATGGCAGTAGTATTAAAAATGAGAGTACAAGAAGCATATCCCTTTGAAGAGGTAGCATCTACTTGGCATGCTGCAGATTTTTGGTTTTAAAACTAACATGTCTCAGTGTACTGGCAGTGAGGAAAAAAGACTGGGAACTAATCAGGCAGTCTTGGGGGGTTTGTCTTTCTTCAGCACAATTTCAAAATAGAGATGAACACATCACTGAGTTCCATAAACCAAATACCCCTCTATGCAATCCCAGCAAATCAGCAGAATTGCATCATGATCTAGTTACTTCTGCAATTTGGACTACATGACATTGAGTTCAAGGTGCTCATATATCAGGGGAATAGATATGTCACCCTTGGAAGATACTGGTATGTCAACTAGTTTGCTTCAGGGTCGTAAGTTGATGTGGAACTCTATTTGGAAGGCCTTCCTTTGGGAAACTTCCCCCTGAGTATGTGAGTTCAAAAGGAAATATTAATAAATGTGAATGCTAGAGAGAGGAGGACACATTCTGCAGTTCTGCAAAATGAGAAATAAAGGGAGATCTATCAGTTCCTGAGAAAGGATGTATTGGGAAGAACCCTAATGTTATATGCCATTTATTAGGCATCATATAATTCCCCCTTCTTTGAAGCAGACTATACTGATATTCTGGAACAAATGCTGAGGAGAAGGAATATGGCTGAAATAAACAATTTTAAAGTTCTGAAGGTAAAATGTACAGAGTATGATCTACTCAGACAAGATGGTAAGTGGGATGGACAGAGCTTTTGCTGTGATTTGGGACAATTTAGCTTGAAGTAGGATGCAGCTTGGGGGTGTGGCCATGCTGACACACAAGTGATCCTAATGCCCAGATTCTCTCTCTTCCTACGCTATGTTGCTGTTGAAAGCAAAGTAGAGGAAGAAAGTAGGTGTGGTTCCACCATCTTTTAACTAGTCTATTCTTTAGGGTCAACCAAACCAAGGGGAGAGACTTCTGCTGTGAGTGACCTTTCCCTGATACATAAGCTGGAATTGCAACTTCCTGTGCAAACTTCCATCCCTGTGCACCTGCACAACATTTCTGTCCGTGTCAGTGGGCTTTGACCCACCCCTACTCTGCATACTGACCTTTTACACAAGCTGAGTATAAAGAAATTAAAGTAGGCTGTGTATTCAGTTTTTCTGGCCCCTGGCATGGGTCAAGATCAGTTTAACGGCTGCAGCATGCTAAGATCAGGTTCTCTGAGGGGAGTGTAAGGCCAGCAGAGGAAGAATGGTGGAAAACAACACAGCAATTGAAGCACAGTCAGTATATATATTTCAAGAAAAATTAAAGGTGCTCTGGCAACATCTGGAAGTCCTAAAATCTCTGAAAAATAAATCTAAGTAAATTCTAAGCTTTAAGCTTCCTCTGCAGTGGCTTGTAGAAGTACAGTGTGTTAAAGATAGCGAGCATTCTCATCATTCTCATTTTTATCCTGTGTGTATCACATTATACAGCTGTCTACAGTTGGTGATATGAGCAGAATATATTGAATACATTTATTTATGAAGCATTTTATGTTAACATGTTCAATCACATCACTAACTTTTAGTTTATATTGTCTTCATATTGGCTAGAAAGCATTTAATATCCAGATTGATAAATATTGCTTTTCTTAAATCCTGATTCACAATACAACATCTTGATGGCATAATAACCTAGATTAGGATCTGATATTTACTCTGCTTCTCTTTACAGTTTAAATCAGTTTGAGGAGATCCTGCCCTCTTTCATCTGTTGCTTAAATTGTCAGCTTTCTCACCACTGTCCAGTTTCTAGCAAAGCAGTGAGGGTAGGATGTTTTCTTATTGTATTTGTGACAGTAAGTGATCAGATGGCACAACTGCTTAAATTCCAATCCATTCCAGAGGCTGGACTTGTTTGGTTTCAGTGTGCATAGAGTGCATGTTTGTTGGTAATCATTGTCATACCACTGAAATATCCAATCTTAGATGTACTAAGCATAGAAGTATAGCTAATATAACTTGCAAATTACAATATAGTGTAACAGCTCAGCCTTTCTTAATGACCTAACCTTGCCAGGACTAAATCATCACTAATGATGTCATCTTTGCTAATGAAGCTTCAAAAACACCTAGCCAAATAGTGCAAGATCTTACATAAATAATAGTGAATAATCTGAGGCAGCTAGCAGTTCATTATGGCATGGTAGGAGCTTGATGGAGTGCTGACAAATGGGTTGCAAAAATGACAGGCAATGTTTCCAGAAAATGTAAAGTGGTGACATTGTTTTCCATTGTGGATTTGACTCAGAAGATTGGAACTTGACTTCTGGCCTTCATGTCCAACACTTGCTGGCAGCATATAACTGTGTAAATAAACCTATTTAGTTATTTTATTGTAGTTAGTTTCCCAGATCATGTCAAAGTACACAAAATACATTTTAAAATTAAATTACCTTTTATCTTAAACATTTTTATGGTTATTATTTTGATATTCTTCAGTTTGACATGTAAAATGTAGAAATATGCTTTTGATATTGTTATATTTGGGTTAAACAAACCCTTGTACTTTCTGTGGGAAACAATGGGAAAGGTTATCTGTACCATAACACAGCTGAATATTTCTGCTTTGAACGATGCTGTGAGATTAGGTGTTCCTGCATGACAGACTTGAATCTATCCTGGCTTACAGTTTGAACCCCTGACACCCCCTGTCCCTTGAGAGAAGAATGATGGAAAAATACAGGAGATGGAAAATCAGAACTATGAGAAGTGATTCAGAGATTTTGATGAGAGATGGGCAGAGCAAGTTCACTTGTAGGCAATTTGGGTACTCTGAATTGTAATATAAGCATTGGCAATCATATAAATTTCTAGTATAGGGCAATATATTAATTACAGGATATGAGATGTTCACATATCACTTGACTACTGAGAGAGAAAGAAGAATGTTGAATATAAAAAAATCAATACAGAGAGTTAAATAAAGAGGATAGCAAGGAATATAACACTCACAAAGTCTTTGTCAGGATAGATGTGCTCCCAAGCTCCCTTGAAGGCTTTAGAGAGGATACCTTTTGTTCCTGTATGGGAAAACTTTGACTTACATTTAAAGATTTATGTTATGGTCATCGTGTGTGGGATGAATTTGTTGGTATGACAGACATGTTCTTCGAAACATCACTGAGCTGCTACCCAAGAAGTTACTCATTTGTATTGTGTTCCACAATGGAACCAGAAAGGTCTGGATCTGTTAAAATGGAGAATCTATTCACTAGAGTGGGAAGTGATTACATTTACCATAATCTCACCTTCCTGTGTGAGCTATATAAAAACATTCCCTCCATCTCCCATGATTAATTTGCAGATGTGCAGTATATTTTATGTCTCTAATAATGAAATTATTTCAGCTCTTACTGTGGATGAAATTAGATTGTGGTCACTGCAAAGGAGACCACATTCAGGTTATATGAAGTCCAAAACCTTGTTATTTAATAATTTGTAAGTTCTTCAATTGTGTTTTTAAGGGTGTTCCTTTCCCATTTAAGTTATGCCCTAGGCAAGAGATAGTTTCACTGCTCTGTGGTCCTCAAGAGATGAACCTAATGCAGATTTGCATTGCCTTGAACAGAGGCCTTAGACCAGGCACTCTCTCTACGCTGTCCTGTACCATGTCTTACTTCAGTTTAGAAAGTCCCTTCTGACCATGTAGATTCTCATACCCAATTCTCCAAACTGGAACTTGCCATATTAAGGTTAGTCAGGTGAAGTGAATACCTGGATGTTGACGATGAATTTCAACTCCTGCTGTGATATCCAGATATACACATTAATGGTCCTTTCTATTTCTTCACATGTTCTCTTTGTTTCCCTTCTATTTTGTCAGGCTCTTCAGTAAAATGCTGAGGGAAAGAAAAGGCAAATATGATGGATTATGCAGTAACTGAGCAAGTTAATTCATAGCCACTTAAATGCATAGCTTTAAATTATATTATTCCCTTTCTTATCCTTTACTTCATTCCTGTAGAGAATTAAATGTATGTGCTAATCAATTAAATTACAGGTAGCAATCTCTTTCTAGCTGAGAAATTCAAAAGCTTGAGCAATTACTCTGCCTGTTAGGCTCAAATCACTGAAGCTATGGAGACACTAACACAGGCTTTGTTAGAAATTCTCCTGAAAATGGATAAGGTTTGAAGCAGTCACCTCACCCATGTTTCTGGAGGAATATAATACAATGCAATTTTTCCCGAGGACTGTCAACAAGTACCAGGGGAGTTCCTTGAAGATCTGATGCCTGGCATATTGTACCTGTGTTGATGGAGGACAAACAGGGTCAGTGCCCAAAACTGAGGAAAATTGTAAAATAGCTTGAAACTTTCAGCCCTCATCTATTGAAAACTATGGGAGATTTTTCAGCAATTCTATTTCAGAATGCTGTCAGATATGTGCAAAAGAAATACGGCAGCAGTTTCCACTCCCTCCACGAAATTGTAAATAGAATGCAGAATATCCATGCAGCTTTTTCTCTACCAATGCAGTATGAGAGGGACAAAACTATTAATTTTAGATGCATTGTATGAATTAGCCTGAGAGATCCAGCTGGTTATAGCTCAGCTCTGCATGCTGTCCCCAAATCTTCCTGCTCATCCAGTATGTAGACAGTGAAGGGCTGTGCTCCCACAGCACAAACAGGGTACAAATCTTTCCTGCCTCTCACATAATTCTAAGAGCATGGGAATTTGGGGCCTGTTATAAGTTTTATAAGCTTTTATAAGTTTCATACATTCTTCATGAATGTAACTCTGTTTATACAGAAGCATGAGGCATAGGAGGGTCTTCTTTGGAAGGTGAAACTTGGGCTAAGACATTCAGGAAATGGGCAAGGCCTCACAGTTTCTTCATGAGGCCAGAGGTACACCAGAAGAAAGATCCTAATCTTTTCCCAAACCAGACAGAGTGCTAAAATGGGTCTTTCTTAAGGAAGGTCTCAGACACCAAGCATGAAAATGACTCCTTTTCAGCAGAGGAATATAACAAAGGCAGCAGATATTCTTCTGTGCCTCTGGAGAGAAAGTAATAAAGAGGAAATGGTAGAACCCAGAGGAAACAGAAGCCTTATCTTAGTAAAAAACACCAGTTAGGTTTCTCTGTAAGAGACTTTATATGGCTGATGTGGGCACCTCATGAAAAATGGAGAGTGTATAAGTGAATCTGTGTGTAAGCCAGTGGTGACGCCAGGGGATTCTTCTGTTTGAACTCATAGCTGTCAAATGTGAAATGTTTTTCAAAGTCACACTGAGGATTGATTCTTAGTACTATAATTCAGGACTTCTCAAGAAATACAGTAGGTAAGGAAGAAAAAGAAAAAAAACAACTGTATTTCTAAGATTCTGTATCTCTGCTTCATAGTAAATGAACATGTATGAACATTCTGATGCTTCCCTCTGCTGATGCCTATCTTGCTAAAATTGGGGTTTTCTTCCTAGACAGTGACTTAGAGAGCATGAGCCCTTTCTGAGATCATCTGCTTCTGTTCTGCATATTGCACCAAACAAACAAACCATGCTCCTTCTCAGATCCATTCACAGCCCCTCTGTTAATGTCTCAATGGTCCTGAATAGTTAAATACTTTGTCCAATAACCTCAACACAATAGGATTGATGCCTTTTTAGTTCCTTAATTAAAATGTTCATGTTTTCCTTATGCCTCTGCTCATGCTTCGAATGAGAATTTTTGCAAACCTGCAAATCTGTTGTTTTCAATCAAATGCAGCAAACATTTTGTTCCTCTTTTTTTTTTTTTTTTTGGTCATATCTACAAAACAAAAGATAAATATCAGGATGTCACATAAGATGTGCTATTTCCTATATTGCTTGCTTTTGTGGTCTTGCCACTTTCTTTTGTCTGTATTTTCTTTTCACTCTCCCATCTTATACAAATGTATGTGTAGGTCAGAGTGTCCTCCTACCTTTATATTTATTGAACAACTGGCACACTGAAGCCCTGGCTTGTGATTAGGATTCATAGGCATGGTCCATTTAAAATACAAAGTAAAAACCCAAACAAAATAAATAAACACATTAAAAAACCTTATCTAATTTAGGCTGGTGCAAAACGGGACTTGATACTGTTATGGCTATGTAAAGAGATCTATGATTAAAGACATCTGAAAATCCAATTGCATATTTTTACCTAATACATTTTTGTATCTTGTAATTTAAAGAAGTGTCCAGTTGCAGTTGATATAGTAGAAAGAATTAAATTCAGTCTTCCATCACAAAAATTGAGGGCTGTGTGGGCTTAGTATGTACATCTTAGGGGATTTGCTTGTAAGTAACTTCTATGATATCAGAAGAGTAAGTGTCCATCAGCATTCTAATGTCCTGGTTGTTAAAAAGGGTTACTCCATGAATTATGGTCATGAGGAGTTGGATTTTTCATAGTCCTTTTGTACGTATTGCAAGGAGTGCAAATCAAGCATATCAGTCTTTTTTTTAATGCATAGATGAAGACAAAAATTGCAATTGGGAAGTGCAGTGGCTATTCCAACTTCTCCCAGGCCAACACAGAATCTGCTGATGGAAATAGAAACATAGGATTTCACGTCCTATTTTGCTTTTCTTGTTAATTATCTGAATTTGGGGTACCCTAGAATATGAAAGATTGGTAATGTTTTATTAAATATGCGCAATAGGAGATGTATCAGAGATTCCCAGGTTGTGCTTGTCTAGATGAAACTTGGTTTTTTAGACTGCTTAAATAGTGTAATGCATACATTACTCATAGTTTATGTTGTAGATAACATAATCCTTTTGATGTAGGAGATAGCATCTGTCAGATCTCCAAAACAGCAAATGATTTTTCGTTTTAGATTAGCTTTGTAACATATCTGTATGAGTAATAATGTGTATTACACCACCTGGTCTAAGCTAGTCTCTGCTGGTGAACCAAAAAACCCCATCATACAGGAACTAATTTAAAAAGCAGAGAAACCAGCATTTCTTTGGCTACTGGCTGAAATTAGTTGTTTAGTGTTTCAACTGTATTAAGTCAGATCACATCTTTACATCTTGATCTCACTGCAACGGCAGTTCAAAACTCAAGGTAAAAACATGAAAAACTGGGAATGGCTTAGAAAGGGGTCTGAGACCAAGAATCGGTTGTTTTTTCCTCCATCACCACAAGAGATGTAATTGATAACCTTCCTGCTTAATTTGTATTAATAATGTGCAGAGATTTATCTCCTTCCTAGGATACAGTCCTGTCACTGTCCTCTTTGGGGTAAGTGGGCTTTGGGAATAGTATTTTAAATAAGGTTATGGGCTTGACACACACCAGGCTGCTGGGACCATGTATTTAGTGGTACTGACATAAACAGGTACCTCCCCACCACCCTGTTCCTATTTGTGTTGGTTTTAGTTTGTGCTGTATAAAACCATGTTGGAAAAGGTTTTGCATAGTAAAGAAGGGTTTTGTTTTGGTTTCACTAAACACCGTGTTATAACAAAGTTACAGAACTAAAAAGCTACAAAGATAAATGAAATTTAAAATAGTTTGTGAGGATTTATGATAAGCATGTACACAGTTCAGAAGGCCTCTGGCACTAATAAGCCCCAATGTCTATCCTCTAACTAGATTAAATTCATTTCCATTAGAATTCAGCAGATGCAGCAGCCAGGGGTTGTTTTTCATTCCCAGGGGGTACCTTCTCCTTGATGGAAATTCCAGATACCCTTTTGCTTTTCAATGTCTAATTGGTAGACAGCAATCAGGAAGGTGACAATAAAACTGCGAGCTTATAGTAAACACCAGTTTAAAAAGGAGGAAAAACTTGAAATGGACAAGGCTTAAAGTAGTTTCATAATGGAATTCACAAGAGAAAAGGAAAAGGAAGATTTGCAACTGTGAAAAACACAATGCCCAATTCAAAAATTTGAACCTGCATAACAGAATAAAACAATTGCAGAGAGAGCAGCCATTGTAAAGGGATACTAAATTGTCAAAATGAAATCAGAAAGGAGGAGAGGTGGTAGATTTAGTAGTTGGAATCAAGAAGTTCATTCCTGTTTTCCAGGAATATGCTGAAATTTCTCTCTGCCTCAAAAAAACCTCCACAACAAAACCCCAAAACTTTGGATGCAGCAATGTAGGAACTCTACTGTCAACAGTGATGAGAAATCTGATCGGGAAAAAATAGTTGGATTTTCTGAATGAACTCTAATTCCTTGCTAAAAGCAGTTTTATAGATGCTTTGATGTGCAGCTGGAGAAGATTCTGCTGTGGTTAGTTACCAGGATAGGTCACATTCCAGACCTTCCCATTGTAATACTCTTCTAAGGATCATTTATTGGAAGCTCGTGGATGAAATTTATTGATTGTGAAAATTATTGTCTGTAAAGCAATGACTGAAGGGACATGCTTGTTCAAACTATTGGAGTCACTTTGATTGAGATTTGTCCCTGAATAATGTCATTTAGGATACATACAGAGAGAATTTATTTTATTGCCATTTATTTTATGGCAGTACATTTCCATACCACCCATCCAAACTTTCTAAATGTGTAGGATGGTCAACAGCAAGAATAGCTCTGCAGCAAGAAATTCCCATGTCCCGGAGTTTCAGCTCTTCTAAACAAAACAGGGATTTTTGAACTAGCACTCTTTTCAGAATTTTTAAGGAAGCATATGTTACAATAATAAATTTAGAAATAAGAAGATTGAGACTGCAGATCTCTGCTTGATATGATACAGTTTCAGTGGCATATTATTCAGATTAAGAAGATGGTGTTAGTGCAGGTTTCCCAGGTGCTGTATATAAGGCTAAGCAGGCAGACAGGGCTGTAGTATTTTATCATGTCTTCAAGTGCCTCCCTGGGGTGTGCCTGCTGGAATCCAATCCTGTCTGCAGAATCCCTGTGGTAACAAATGCACTGTGCAGTGCTTCTCCTTATCCCTGCTGGGCCAGCCAGGACAGAATTTGCACCATAATTATGAAAAAGGATGTGTTTCACTGTGCAGATGTTCAAATGATGTACTTGCTTTCTTCCATTTAGAGAGAAATAAACTTTTTAGCAGTATCACAGTGAACACAGGCACAGCTTGCAAAGGATTTCTGTTTAATATCTTATTGAATGTTGTTACCATGTCACCCAAAAATACTTTGGAAGATGATATCTTTATGCAGCTGACAAGCTATAAATTTTCTCTCTGGCAGCTCTGCAAATGTGTGATCTTCCCAAGAGCTTTTAATTTTAAGCAAATGTGCAAAATAATCAAAAGAAGTATGGATTTATTTAAAACTACCTAAGAGATTTTACATTCAATTTTGGGCTTACTTTGGTGTAAATACCTAATCTTTAATGAATCAAGTATAGTAACTTTACAAAAGCCTTTCACCTTAGCCAGGGAGCTGTCCTCTCCATACAACTGAGAGAAAAAAACCCATCCCCAAAACCCAAGCCAACAAGCAACAACAGGAATTAAACCCCCAACATTTTCAGTAGGGAAGACTATGGTGACATTATTGATGGTTAGTGTCACCATTCTAATTAGGTTGGTGAACCTTTTCTTGTCACATTACATTTTTTGTGTTGTTGCAAACCAGACTGTTTTAATTATTTTTCCCTTTTTCTTACAACACTGTTAAAACAGCCTTGTTGAATAAAAAGAAGCCTGTGTCTCAAAATCTTTCATGTGCAGCATCAGCAGTCTATGGGGAGGCTGGAAACAGAGGTGCCACAATGGTAAATGATATGACAGTAGGAAGGAAAAAAGATGTGTGCAATATGAATTAGGCATTTATATCAAAGAACATTATAATGCCTCGAGCTTTCTCTGTTCTCAGGTGTGAAAAACAGAATGTTATCTCTTGTAATTTTCCCCCTTCTCTGGTAAATCAGAAGTGTCAGGGATAATGCATGTAATCAGATTTCTTTGAGGCCAAAAGCTTTGTCAGTGCTTCACCCACTCCAATTTTATAATACTCACTACACTCTGTGGTGTCTGCTTGGACTATCTCCCAGTAAAATTAACAGGAATGCTGAATGACAAAGGATACCTGACAATAAATATCCTTACTTTGCATTATTCCCAAAAGACCTAATGTAAGGTGTTATATTTACACAATACATGATTTGCTGATGTATTTCTGGTGATAAGCCTTCATTGACATTGATAATGTTTTAAAAAATATTTTAAACAGAAATAAGAATGGGTATAAAGTTGACCCTTACTGTAATGTATGATCTTGCTGTATTTGTGCTTTGGTGACCATAAGAACTCTGCTGAAAAATTACTAACAGGAAAATTCAGAACTCTCCAGTCACCCATCAATGAAAGCTGAATACAAACCTTTCTTCTTTGTCCAGGCTTCCCCATGGTGGTGCTCCCATTCTTACTGATTCATGCAGAAAATGAAAACCAGGAGACTTTTTGTCCCTGTTTGTATGGATAGAGGAAGAAAAGAGGAAAAAAGAGTGGAAGCATGACCATTTTCTTTGGAGGTGTTCTCAAAATGCTCCTTTTCTGGCAAATGTTTGTGCCTGTGCTCAGTCACGGGCCTGAGTACAGTCAATAAGTGAAGTCTGAACAGGAGAACAATGAAACATTTATGTGTACTGAGAGAGCTGGAACCAGTAGGAGCTGGTAGACGTGGCAGGACCTGAGCAAGGTGTTAATCATGTGCCTTGGGAGACTGCTTGCAAGTACAGAAATGGGGATTAGTGTGTGTTTTCTCATCAGAAAACTTTAAGAGAAGCCATCAGCCTCTGCCAGAGGTATTCCACAAAAGCAAAAATGGGATTTGTAAGCAAGGAAAGTGATGCCACTTTCTTTTTCTCTCCTGGATGTTCATGGCATATTTCATAAATAGGCTTACGACAAAGACATACCTAAATCCTATAAAGGTCTCTCATTTTAGGAAGGCTCAAAATGCTGGCTCTTAGCCTGAACAATGAGTAAGAGTATAATGAAACAGCATTTAACCATTTAGAGAAAAACTACCTTTAATGTGCTTGGTATGGTACTATACCTCAGCAAATTAACTTATTTGTGCCAGCTACAGGTGTTTACATACACTTTTTGTTTGCTGTTTGTTTCTGTATTAAACTAAAGCTGTATTGAGTTTGGTACAGGACTTTTTACATAATGTTTAGGCTTTAGCTGGCACCTGATTATTTGCATATAGAGATCATCTGTCAGAGTAATTCACATCTGGTAATAGTCCCAGATTTTAAACAAAACAACAACCAAAAATTATCCACCAAAAAAAAACCTGTTTAATGGATGACTTATTACTTTCTATTGTTTCTAATTACATATGACTGGCTAGTATTGTTGTTCTTCATGGCATGGTGCAAGACTAATTTCTTCCATCCAGACATAACCTCCTAAGAAGCTTACCAAAAGAAAATCCTCAAAAAACCCTTGTTCAGTCTTACAGACATGGAAATTTCAAAAGTGGAAAAGTTATTACACATGTTTCTCACTATTTTAAAATAGATTTTTTTATTCTATAGTTGGCCTAATGAATTGACATGTAGTTATGAAGTAATTTCTACACAGTATCACGTGACCATAGAATTTCTCCAATGCCATTTAGTGCTATATAATTACACATCCCATTTTTCACTCAGAAGAATTTAAATGAAGACTATGTACTTACATAGTAAGACCTGGATTATTCAGGAGATTTTAATTGGTTTTAAAGGCTTTTAAATTTAGTTATCTGGAATCTGAAATAGGTCAGGGCTGATTGGAATTTTATTTTGTCTAATGACTAGTTATAGATTTTTGCAAAACAACTTGATGGTACTCAGCCTCTCGTTGGATCCTTACTGATCCTCAGGAGGGCTGGCTCTTTCTGTGGCTAAGAGTGGCTTTCCTGCTGCCTTGAAAATCAGAGCTTATTTTAAAATATTATTTAGATTAATTGTGTCACCCATACTGGCACACAGTCACTTGCTTCCCTCCTAAAACTGGAAGGTAATAATTGCCTAGAAATAAGCTGGTCAGAAATATTTCTGTGGAGCTCAATGACCTCAGCTGATACATCAGGACCATCAAATCCAACAAGTCTAACATAATATGAGCTTCCAAATGAAACATTTATTATTTAAAATACCAAGATTGTGATTCTATTTGCCTTCTGAAACTTTAGGTCTTACTTCTCAAAGTTTTGTTTGTCCCCTTATTTTAGGGGAAACTAAATTTGAGGGAATTGCTTGAATACTGCAGGTGTTAAAGTCAGCCTTGCAGGAAAAAAATCCCCAAGACTTTTGTCACGTGAAGTATCTATCAATAAAAATAATAGTGACACCAATCCTGTACATGCCCAAGGCTGTGCAGGTCAAGAGTGGGGTATCACACATGTTTCAGAGATGTTCATTACTTTCTTCCAAACTAGGTTTACTTCAATAGTTTATATGAGACAGTATTCAATGTATCCCAAACTGCTTTTTTGTGGAGTTGTTAGCTCAGCATTTTATTACAATGCAAAATGTGCAGTTCAAGCACACATATGAAACAGCTATCGATGTTTCTCTGTAAAAATAAGTATCTTTTAAATTAACTGTTTCAAGTAGCCATGCTTTCTTATGCAAGTTTGTTCTTTCACTTTCTTGCTGCCAGAAGGTCCCTAAATAAACTGTTTGGGAATATTGATGTTTAGCAGCCAGGGCAGTGAAGAATATAAATGAACACTCCCAAACTCATCCCACTGCAGAATGAAGAGATCAGTAGAGATCTTAGATGTCCTTTTGAAATATGTGTAATCACTAATTTTTAATTAGTGTACTGTTACCTTCAGGTACTTCTATTAGGCAAGTCTCCAAAATAAGTGTGTTTTGTTGGACATTCTGTACTCAGTTTTCTTAATGGCTCCAGTGTTCTTATTTTGACATATAATATAAAAGTAGTTAGAATAGGACACTGGGTAAAAATGAATTCATTACTTTTAGAGACTTTGAAAAGCTGTAAGTACAAAAATCACTTCAGCATGTGTATTTTTCCTCGCTTCAGTATCGTTACAGACAAGCTTAGAAATGAGTTTGTTTGGGTGCTTTGCTTAGGGCGTAGGCCTTTAGCTCCCAGGACTGAGTGTTACTCTGATCACAAGCAGTGTTTCTGCCTAAAAAATCAAATCCAGTTACCAAATTTGAGTAGCCAATTTATCCTCTGATAATCATGTTTCATCTCAAGAGAAAGCTGCTATGTGTTGCTCATACTTTCTTCATTTGGAAAACAAAAATGGGGTTTACAGAAACATAAAATAATCACCAATGACTTTTCACATAAAAATTATTGTATCCTATAATAATGTATGAGGTTAGTAAAATGCTACAGTAGCTTACATAAGTAGTGTGAACCAGTTTATCCCTTTTACTAAACAGATGTGAAACAATAGGGCTTTTAAGAATGAGGATACAGTTTAAAATTTAAAGGAGAGAAATAGTATTTCATTACATAAAATGAAATTAAGACAGACAGACATTATTGTCAAATAAGGAGACACAGTAAGGCCATTCCACTATGGGACCACATACCCCTATAACTTCAAGGACAGTAGCATTATCTACTTCCACACTGACAGTAGGTACACTTCTAGTAAACAATGCACACAAAAGTAATGTCAATAAATTAGTAAAACTTGATGTTAAAACCACTGACTTCAGATTGAAATTATTATATTAACAGATACTGCTAATTTAATGGCTTCCCCATAATCAGCCTTTATTACTGAGCATTTAGAAGGGCCTCAGATGGAGTGCTGTGCCCAGTTGCCAGAACTATGGTCAAAAATAATGAAAGGAGCAGTTACAGAGTATGCAGAGACCAAAACCAAGAATGATCAGAGGCCTTGCAGTGGTGATCTATAGATGGAAATTAATTGATGTAATAGACTGAAGAGGAAAGTATTCAAAAACAGGAAAGTTTAAAAAAGTGTTTCAGTGTTCACAGAAGTGTTTCAAGAACGAGCTGAAATTATAATGGGAGATTTAGGTTATATATCTATATATAATGGGAGAACCAATGTAATGGTAAGGACAGGCAAACATCAGAAGTTTAAACTTTTCTGCTGTGCGAGGACTTTTATGAGCTTAACAAACACCTGGTAGGAACAACAAAGGCATAGCTGCTGCCTTGCAGCAGGAACATGGAGTCAATGATGCATCTTGGAGCCTTTTAGCCCTCATTTCCTACAGTGATGAAGCCTGTGCCACCTTGCCATGGGGTCTGTTCCAGCCATCCCTCACTACTAACTCATGACCCTGTGGGCTAACGATGCCCCAGTTTGAGGGAGGAATGAGTCTCAAAGACTCTGAAGTTCCTGGAACTTCCTTGCAAAACGTGATGATGCATAGTGGAGGAAAACTGAGATAAGTGGTGGTGCTGCTGATGACTGGTGTGCTGGAAGAGCTGGAAGCTGTGAGCTGGGTGAGGGAGCAGTGGTATAAGCACAGCAGCTGCATCGGGTGTTCCTTCTGGAGCACCTGCAGTCACAGGCAGAGTGAGCTGTGCTGCCACTGGGGCTGAGGCAGGTGGGCGAGCTGGAGGTATTGCAGGGGGCAGCAGGAATGTGGGAATGAATTGGGAGGTTCCTGTGGCAAGGTCAGAGACGAAAATCCCTTTAGAAAAGGGATTTAATTACCTTCACTGCTCAAGAAACTAGTTTTACTCAGGGAAAAGCAAGTGTCTGTTTGTATGCTGTTTAATAGTAGTCAACCAGCAATGCATCGATCTGATACAGGACTGTGAGACTGCCAACTTGTCTTTTTTTAGCAAAAGTGTATTTCAAAGATCAAAGTGTTAACCACAGAGATACTTTGTACAAAACCACACAGATTACCGGAACTGATAAGCATCCTGGTTCCCATCTCTAAAAATACGAACTGTGCTATTATAGCTGCTTTTTCCCTTGTTCTCCATGGTACCTTTTTCTGAAGCTTCCACTGGTGAATAGACCTCCATATGTTTAAAAATACATCAAATTATTAGCCCTACTCTGTGCTAAAATTGAAGGTGGGAAAAAACTTTAATACTGAAAATATGTTGCCTCAGGATTGTGTCCTTTCCATCCAGGACAAAAATAATATTTTACTTAATCATATCTCTTTAAGTATTCAATAAGTCAGCCCAACTATGAGTTGGCAGTCATTGCCATGTGTATCACCCCTCATGAATACTTGAAGCAAAAGGCTTAATAACCACTGCATCGCTACAAGGTGTGCAGGGAGAAATTATGTGCAAAGAAGTTAAACTGCTATACTTGGCCATCCATTTGACAATAAATAATTGGTATTATCTGTAGTTGGGAGGATTCTTAAAGAGTGCATTTGGTACATATTGCACTGCATCACTACAGAGAATCTGCCTTAAAATTACTCACAAAATTCTCTGAATGGGAGACTTGGCAGATTCAACATAGGAATGTAATACAAAAAGAAGTGCTTTACTGGTCATCAAAAGGAATGAGGACGATATTGAGAACCATCTGGATAATCAATTAAACTGGCCAAGAAAATGCTTCAGTCATTCAAAAAATGGAAATAAGATAGCAAATACATATTTTTAAATATTTTACTGAAAACAAAATAAACAGTGTCTCTCCGCTGGCAAACCTCTGAATAGCTTCAGTAGATGAGCGTGGTCCTAATCCAACAAAGCATATGTAAGCACAATGGTAATTACATTTATTTCATCCAGTTTATGTGTTGAAAGTTAGATTTGTATTTAGGGCATTGCTGCATGGGGACCTAACCTGAATTATGCGAAGTCTTTGAACAGAGACTGGAGGAGGGGTTTTTTGGCAGCGCATTAAAACCACCAGAATGCCCCCGTGCTGGACGTTCCCGGCCTCTCTGCGCGAGGCCCCTTTGCGGGCTCATTCATTTTTCACAGCACAATCCCGAGCCCTTGTGACAGTCCCCGCGTGGCGCCGGCGGCGCGGAGCCTGCGGATGCCGCGGTGCCCGATCCTCGCTGCCGGGCAGGGGCGCTCCCGCCGCCCGGGCACGGCGGGGCCGCGGCAGCGCGCGGGGCTCGCGGGCTGAGAGGGGCCCGCGGGGGACCCAGGTGAGAGCCGGGGCAGCGCCGGGCGCGCACGGGAGCGCTGCGGGGCAGCGCGGAGCGCAGCGCGCCCTTTGTTCCCGGCCGCGCGCGGGGCGGCGCGGTGCGCGTGCGCGGGAAGGGGGGCGCTGGCGGGAGCGCGCCCGTGGAGCGCGCGCGCGCGGAGGCGGCAGCAGGATCGCTCGGGCGCAGCCGGCGCGTGCCCGCGGCGCAGGGAGCGAGGGAGCGAGCTGAGGGAGGGAGGCGGGGAGCGCGCGGTGGGCTCGGGCCGCGCACGGAGCGTCTCGGCCGGAGCGGCGCAGCGCAGTCGGACCACACGGAGCCGCCATCGGGGGAGCCAAGGCCGCCTCAGCGGGTCCCGCCCTGCCCGGCGCCCACAGGTGAGCGCCGTGGGGAGCGCGAGGGGCGGCGGGAGCGGCTCGCCCGGCGCGGCCCTCAGCCCCCGCCGGGGCCCCGCCGCCGCCCGCTGGAGGCCCCGGCGCGGTCGCGGGGCGGCCTCGGGACAAGGCCCCGGCGCGGCCTAAGCGCGGCCCGGGCGGGCGGTGTTGTGTGGCGGCCGCGGCTCGGGGGAGCGGGGCGCGGCGGGGCCTGCGGGAGCGGCGGCCCCGAGCCCTTCCGCCGGGCCATTGTGTGCAGGCGGAGGCGGCGGCGGCCCGGCCCGGGCCTGCGCCGCCCGGCCCGGGGCTGCCCCTTTGTGGGCTCGGCCTCGGCCCCGCCGCGCTTTGTGCTCGGGGAGCGCCGCGGGCTCGGCGCGGCCCGGGGAGGCGGCCTGGCCTCTGCGAGCTCCCGGCGGGCTCGGCCGCTGCAGGCACGGGCTGCCGGGGTAAATGGGCCGCTGAGGACCCCTCGATGATACTACTGGGTGGGCTGCTGGCTCGTACCTAATCCGGGGAGAGCAGAGAGGGAGGGAGATTTTTGCCTATCCTACGGCTTCCCCTTAAAGATTAAAAGGCCGGGGACCTTCGTGCTTCCCCTTCTTCACGGTTTTAAAAGGACAGGAGACAACAGCGTTTGTAGTGAAAGGCAATGCATCTTAAGTATTTCTTCAGGAGAAGAACTAAGTTTCTTTTCTGGTGGTGAGCTGGTGGCACTTTGGTTTTGTGCTTATATTAATGCAGTATTTCTCCAGTATTCTCCTTGTGCCCTCCTTTTCAACCAGTCTGGGTGAATATTGCCTTGTCTCTGTAATGAGCAGGCTACCTATAGTCTAAATAAATAGATAACGTGATTTAATTTGTTTAACGTGGCACATGAGTGTCTGTTAGGAAGCTCATAACTAATTGTACTAGGTCATAAAGGACACGGGATATTCCACAGTTTCACTTGTCTGTTTAACTCCCTTCTCAACTCAGACTAGCACGGTGCATTCCAGAGGGGGAGGGAAAATGGAAGGTACTCTTCTCAATCCTGATTTAATCAAGCTGGTCTGCAAGAAGATTGAGTTATTGGAATACAGATACACTAATACAGAGGTTTTTAGGGTAAAGCTTGGATCTCTGGACTATTAATTCGTTGCAGAAAATACCCTTGAGGAGTATATCTAAAGTAAAAATCGAGTGCTAGAAATTATATTTATTTCAGTGGAAACTAATGTTCTTAAATAGCCTTTGTCCTTTTCACAAAAGCACAAGAATAAGACTTATCCATCAGTGATACAATTTTAGAAATCTGTCATCACCCAAGAATTCTGAAACTGATGAAATGATGGACATTTTTTGACCTGAAAGTGCATGCCCAGGTGAAGTAGCTTAACTGTTAATGTGCCATTTCTGTTGATAAGGTTTTAATGCCATAGTCCAATTAGACTATAGTAGAGGAGTTAGCTCAGAAATTCAGTGGCTCAGTTAAATAGGTGTGAAGTAAGGAAGGTAAATACTTTAAATAACCTGAGTACTTTTCCTAGTTAGGTTTGAGTAGAGTTGCTGCTCTTTGCTTAGTGTGAATTGAGAAAGAAATCCTGGTCAAATGTGAGACACCTGCTTCTAATGTGGAAAAGGGGAGCATAAGCATGTTCATGTGAGAAGCAACTCTTGGGTCTGAAAATTCAAAGAAATCAAGTAGGACAGTTTTATGAACTGTGGTCTTCAGATGAAATATTCTGGGAGACTGTGCATACAACTACTATTAGAAACATGATGTTCTTAATTTTAAATTGCTTTGCTTTACTTTTCGTCTGTAGTAATGCTTTTAGTCTTGTAACTGTCAGCTTTAAAAGCTGGACTGACTTTTGCCAAATGGATTATTACTGTCTTTTTTGCTTTCATGATTGTCTTGTTTTCAGGAGCTAAACTGAAACAGAATAGTCAAGGTAAATGAATATTATTTGAAATTATTGACACATATAAAGAACTCAGTTGTGCAGTTGTAGTGCATGTAGCCAGTCTGCAGAAAGGCAGAGTGCAGTGTGCTTGCAGCTGCTGCCTGTGGTTACCTGAATTCCTGCTCAGTGCTGTTGGTGCTACCTGCTGCAGAAAGCAGCAGCACTGAAGTGAGGATGCTGGCAGGCTCTAGTTCATCTCAGCCATCACGTGGTGGCTGAAGCTCAGGATCTCAGCTCCAGAGTTTACAGTCTTAAATGTCATGAACATTGTAGATGCAGATTATTTTTACTGGATTTTTTGCTTTTCTGTTACTTTGGTTTTTGAAGGGAAATCAGCATTTTTAAAAGCGAGAATTAGTTGTAATTGAAAAAATAGTAGGAGATTTTTGGTTGGTTTTTTTGTTTTGTTTTTTTTTTTTACTTTGACAAAATACACAACAGAGACAAGTTGTTGCCTTAATAAATTTTTTTCATTAATAAGAATGTTTCATTAGTAAGGAAAAATTTGTTGTAAGCAGGTTACTCTTTTTCAAAGTGTATGCACTGTTCCTTTCCTAAATGTTCAATGTCATGATAAAAATGTAATTTTGATGTGTGTTTTCTGTGTACAGTATCACATTGTGGGCTAGAAATTGGGAGATACACATAAGAATTGTGTTGTTACCATGACTTGTTATTTCAGGTTACCTGAGATTTTGCTGTTAGCACTTAAATGCATTGTAAGGAAAATCTTTCCTAAGTCAGTGACCTGGGGTTGTTTGATATGCCAGGGTATGTTCAGCTGTTAACTTTACAATGGAGTAAAGGGAGACAAAAGGCAGCATTAATGCCACATTTAATAGTCTTTAAGTTTTGTGCCACTAGAGAGAGAGATTCAAATTCTGATCCAGATTGCATACCATGCTTCTGTATTGGCCAGGACAGCTATCATAAATATATGCATGTTTGAGTGACTGTATAAAATGATGATTCTTTGTGTTATCCTAGGAATAATGAGAGATTTGGTTACTAATTCCACTGTACTTTAATCAGATAAAGTGCTAGATAATTACAGCTAACCAAATGGTCCACTTCTGATTTTAACTTGTTTTCCTTTATAGAAGCTGAATATGAAAAGTGAGGTTGGCTGTGTTTTCAGGGAGCAGGTAAAATGTTACCTAAATGATAAAATCTGTATTTGTCCTCTTGCACCTGGAAAAATTAATTATAAAATTACCATTAATATATTCCAGGGCAGCTGATATAAGAAGAGCAGTAAATTGCTCTATAGACAGTTGCTGACCTTTTCCCTTTTGGTCTGCCTTATCCAGAAACACATTTTTATCTCTTCTTGTAGCAATTGATGACCTTGCTGGACATGAAGAAAAACAAGGAGAGTGTAGTGATAACTGTGGCTGCTTAAAAAACTACTCATCCACTCCTTAAAGTGAAAGAGAAGTTCTTTGAAGTGTGGTTTGTGTGGCTGGGGTGGTTTAACCCCAGCTGGCAGCTCAGTACCACACAGACTCTCTCACTTCCTCACCTGTGGAATCAAGGAGAGAATTGCATGAGTAAAAGCAAAAAAACCCTCTTGGATTGAGGTAAAGACAGTGTAATAGGTAAAGGAAGAGCTGCATACACAAGCAAAGCAAGTCAAGGAATTTTTTCACCACTTCCCATGAGCAAGGCAGGTGTTCAGCAAAGCAGGGCTCCATTGTGCTTGGTGGTTACTTGGGGACACAAATGCCATCACTCCAAACGTCCCCCCTTCCTCTTCTTCCCCCCAGCTTTATGTGCTGAGCATGATGGCAGATGGTCTGGAATATCCCTCTGCTCAGCTGGGGTCACCTGTCCTGGCTCTGTCCCCTCCCAGGGTGTTGTGCACCCCCAGCCTCCCACTGCTGACTGTGTGAGAAGCAGCAAAGGCCTTGACTGTGCAAGCGCTGCTCAGCAATAGCAAAACCATCTGTGTTTATCAGCACTGCTTCCAGCACAAACCCAAAACACAGCCCTGTCCCAGCCACTGCAAAGAAACTCAACTCTACCAAAGCAAAATCAGCACAGTGGCGTGACACCTTTAAATATTTTAAGCTTCTTTTGTAGAATTCTTGCACATAGTACTGAACAGAGCAAAAAGTAATTTAGTCTTTGAAGAAAGACTACAGTCACTTTTCAGGGTTTTTTTTTTTAAATACTGTCGAGGAGGAGCATTTAAAATGCCACACTTTCAAGAGTTACTTCCAAATACATGTTCAGATGAAGTATGTTGAAGGAAACTTGTTCTTTAAGCTTTGCTAATGTATGGATTGTGCAAAGGTTTTAACTGGAGTAGGACTATTTTAAAGCAATTTGGTGTTAAACTGCAGGAAGGAAAGCTTGAAAATTAATTGCATAAAAATTTTTAGAATTGGCATCTAGCTTAGAAATTTACAGGTGTTAAAAGGCTTATCTTTGTTGTTTTTGTTTCCTCCATGTTGCAGATCTTTCATGAGGGAAAGTTATATGTCTCATATATTTTACAAGGGGATGACAACTGCAATACAAGGTTTCTGTTTTGTAAATCTCGGTACAAGTTGCTTCATGCTGAAATGCAATGTAGGTATTAGTTTGAAGTGGGCTTTAAAAGTTTTTTTTCTTATGATTTTTTTCAAAAGTCAGTGTTTTTCCTAGAATATGTGGTTAAATGTTGTTAACACATCAGTGTTAAGAAAGGAGAAATAATAGAAAATGTAGCACCACGCAAGCTGTGGCACATGCAAGGTACAGTTTCTGCTGGGCTGGCAGCATTAACTTGCAGTGTAGCTGCCACTGATGGGAATGTGAAAGGGAGCAGTTTCAGTCCCAAGTTCAGCTGAAAACTCCCTGCCTGTGAGGAAGGGTAGGTGTTCCCTGGTGCCCTTCCCAGGGCAGGCAGCACCATGGCTCCGGGAGTTCAGCCCTGCTGCAGGAGCTGCCACCCTCTGTCACTGCGGGCCCCTGCCAGGGCAGGCTCAGCTAGGAAAGGATGGCTGGGCCTCCATTGCCACTTGGGTTTGGTGCTTCCTGGGGTGCCAGGGGAAGTGCTCAGGTACTTGTGTAAGAATGGTCTTGTTGAATACATTACCTTAAAGAGAGAAGGAAAACCAGTGGGTAAAAAGCAGGCAGCAGAATCACTCTGGTTGGTGGCAGCCTGGTTTTTTTTGTTGTGGAAATGCTGGAATTACACTCCAGCATCCTCTGTGTGTGTGCCTGGTGTCATGGGGCCTGTATCTGGTGGGTCATTCTTTGTGCTATAGATAAATCATTTTCTTGTAGTGCTGTGTGAAAGCTCTTAGGAAATATTGTAACTGTGCAGTTTTCTTAGAAGTGCTATTAAAATATTTAAGAACCTTTAAAACATGGCATGTTGCTACTTTGAAAGGTAGTGACTGTGACTCGTTTCTGTAAAAATGGCTCGATTTTTTTTTTTTTGAAACCTCATTACCTTCTGTCTTTATTATTTTTTTAAACCAACATGGGTCTGCTACGTTTAATATATAAATCTTTTTAAATTACCTAGTGTTCTTTTGGAAATCATGTGGTAAACATGCTTTGATATGTATTTTTGTGCTGATACTTCTATGGCCCCACTTTAAGCCTACAAGAGAAACTTCTGTTTAAAACTGACCAAGCGCCTATATTTGAACCTTAAGTCTTGTTCCTTTCTGTCTCACATGGTGCATGTACAATTGTCATCTTGTAAAACTTGTGAAAATGCTCGACTAGTATTTTGTTTTCTGAATGACTGTTTATTTTGAAATATGTATGCACATGTATATAAAAGTCTTTAGAGTCACACTACTACTTTCATTCACAGGAATTTTGCCCCTTTTTGTGCATGACGGCATCAACACAGTTGAGAGTTAATTTGTATGGGGTTCATCTCTTCTGGCCGATATCTGTGTGATTGCACAAGTGCACTAAGGATGTAATTTGAAGACTGGTTGCACAGGTGTGACTGGGGAATCATTTGGCTGGCAGATGTTGATGGTGTACTATGAAATTTTAGTGTGGCTTTTTGCTGGGTCAAGTCTAATTTTACAGATAAAAAATATGCATTCCATAATAGAAGCTGAGATGGACATTCTTCCAAAACAGCACCTGTAAAGCAGTAATTTTAAGAGCACTTTTGTTCATATTAAAACCAGCTGCTGACCTAAACAGTTTTTTAAAATCAGGTGTTCTGTTTAAGCAAAAGTTGTTGTACCTTGTACAGTCATAATTCTTCCTTGGATGTACAGAGGCTCATCTACTAATGGAGTTGAGTGTAGGGAAAAAGAGGATTTCATTGAAAGCTGTTCTTTAACGTGCATGTGAGCAAGTAGACTTAAGGTTGCCTATGAAACTTTAAATTTTTTATTTCCCATTTTTTGAATGCTTGATCCTCCAGCCTATTCTCTTTTTGTAATACTTTTGTAAAAGAAAAGGGCTAAAAAGTACTGAATTTTACAGCTGTGCTTTAGACAGTGATTCACAGCTAAGAGCTGATGTTCAAGAGTCAGCACTGCAACAGACTCAAGTTTTGATTTTGAATACATAAGAGAGGACAATATTTTGCAGAGAAAGACAGTGACAGGTCTTGAATTTAGAAGTGCAGATAAAGAGAACATGAAGTAGCAGAAAAATGTCTACTCCTGTCATTTCCTAACCATTTATAGTATCTTGTGTTTTAATTTCTGATGCAGACTCAGACCTGACTTCAGAGTGATTATGACAGAATTTTAATTTTGTATGCCATGAAGCAATTCCCAAGCAATACAAATAAGTGAAATAGTGTGTAAATTTTACTTGGCATTTGAGATGTACCTGATTAGAATTTAATGGCAATAAAAGAACATGTAATTCTCTTGCTCAAGAGCATCTCTTCTGCTGAATTTAAATAACTTACTTGAAAATCTGGACACTTGGAGCTTCACAAAAAACACTGAGAGAATTTTTTTCAATAATGCAAGGATCCCTCCAAAGAAAGGTTACTTTATTTATCCTAAAATCAGGAGGGCCTTCAGATTAGATACAACAGAACCAGTGAGAAGGGTGTTGCCAATGTCTTCATAATTTGTCTCTTTGATGTACAAAATACTGGAATGAGTAGAGGGCAGTTATCCATATGTGAGCAGGAGTTCGAAAGTAAACAGTGATTGAAGTCTGATGATTGCAGACTATAAAAACGGAGATGTTAAATAATTTAACAGTGTCTTTTAGTGTGTAATGATATTCAGTTATTACTAACCTGAAGTAAATTTGAATAGGGTCGAACAGGGTTAACTTGGTATCCTTATCAAGTCATTTCATTCCCTTTTCATTAATGGTGAGACTCACAGCTACTTGTGGTAGTTTAAAACCTGCAAAAGGCAGGGAAGTATTTGCCTGTGGTGACTCAGAAGCTCGTGACAAAACAGGAACTAGATCTCCCCTGCCACAGACTTGTGCTCTGCACCACTGTTGCTGGGTTTTGGTTGTTTTTTTTGAAGGTTTCGAGGAATGCTCAGTCTTTTCAGGCAACATGGTGGGCTGTGACGTCAGCAGCCCCACCCAGCTCTGGTCTGTGCTCAGGTTGGACACTGGAGACTGCTCTTATTTGTGAGTGAAAGCTGCATTTTAAACCTGAGCATTTACTGAGAAACTGTACAGCTGTTGCTCTCTGCAGCAGTGTAACCAGGCTTGGCTGCAGAGTTGTCAGTAGCAGAGTTTGAGAATTTGATTAGCATTTAATAATGATTTAAAAAATATTAATGATTGTGGCAATTGAATTTTTATACAACAGTATTACAAGAAACAGTTGATTCAGGAGTGACAAGGGGGGAAAAGTCACTGTAATAAAACAGAATTGGTTCTACTGGAAGTACATGGGTTTCAAAGAATAGGTTCCAGAAACAAGGCATGCAGAAAATGGGAGTTTAAAGAATTGAAGTACTGAAAAGTGTAGAACCATCAGAAATGCAAAAATCCCACTGTAACGTTGTACTTCTTTTACTAAGGTCTTGCATTGCTTAGAGTCTAAGTTCAGTGATTTCTGTTTTCTACCTGCAGTGTATCAACAGAATGCAAAAAGCTGTGACTCACCTTAGATTGCCACGGTTTTCCTTTTGAATTGTATGTATTCAGAGTAGGAAAATTTTATTTTCAAAATTCAAAAATGTACATTGTAAGAATACAGACTCGATTCTTTACTTTTAGATGTTGTGTGTTTTATTCTCTTTGTGGTGTGTGTCTGTGATAAATACATTATCAGACATTCTTGTAAAAGTTCTTGCTTTTGAAGACTAAATTAATTTAAAAAAAAACAGATTTGTAAAAACTCTCAGATTGATTAGAGATTCTGTGTAAACTACACAGTACTACAGGTTCTGGAAAATTAATAATTTCTGAGGTATTAGGCTTCCAGTGCCACTGGAGTATGTTCTGTGATGCTGGATGTATTTATGTAGGATCCATACCTGATATACCTTGTGACACCAAGGTCTGTACTCTGGAATAAATATCTTGATTCTCCAAGCCCTCCCCTACATATCTGCCCTCCTGAGTTTAGATTGCCATATTTACACAGGCTCCACTGTCATCAGCACTGCATACAGGAATACAGAACAAGTGAAGGATCCCAAGAAAAAAATATTATTTAAAATTGAAGTATGTACAAACCTAAGCAATGAAGAAGATGGAGACATCTTTATAAAAGCAGTCAATGGACATCATCCTGTACTGACTTCCTGCAGAGGGATTTTCTGTGTCAGTCTCCCGTAGGGCAGTATGTATTTGTAGGTCTCCTTGATTAGCTCTGGTTATTTTGATGGTGTGCTCCCTTCTACTGTTAAGTTATGCAGGGAAAATACTGAGCATAAAATAGGTCTTGAATTTGAATTGGAATAGTTATCACAGAAACACTTGGTAAGTGAAGACACATCAAAGTACAGGTACTTCTTTTAGCTGAGCCTTACTGAATTAAGGTAGGTGCTTCCATGCCACACCCTCCTTCCTGTGTCTGCCACAGACACAGGAATGGTGATGCAATATTGAGTGGCAATTACAGCATGCACTGAAGAGTATAGGGTTTGCAAAATCAGACTGAGGAAAGAAACACAGTCCCCAAATTGTCACACGTGGTAGGATTTGCTGTTAATGTTTACAGAGGGGTTGGTTATTTTTTCTCTTTTTCCCTTTTTTAAAAAATTCTAATAGAGTGTAACTGTGTACAGAGCCCATCTATGATGCCTTGTAGAACAACTGAGTGCTTCCTGTTTAGAGACTTCTTAATGGCAGTATGTATTAGAGCATGAAAAATACTTTGCTTTTCTCTTTTGTGCTACTCTTGCTAGTTCACTCTAACTGATCTTTCTGTATGCCTGCCTTACTTTTTATTGCAGCATTGTATGTCTAAACTTTTAAAAATGTAGCTGTCTCCCTGTGTTGTTTATAGATATTACTGGGCTGAATTGTGGAAGGATGATTCTGATGCAACTCAATTCAGTGCACTCTGTGCATGGTGAACAGAAACTAGATACTACTAAAAATAAAATAAAAATATTTGTTACTTAGTTTGCATAGTTATCTGTATTTTCATATGAGGTTTTCTTTATTTTCTTAGATTCTGTGGTTTCTGCCATCTTAATTTTAAGACCAGTGCACAGAGCCCAGCAGGCTGCAGACAGGCACGCTCCCTTGGGTTCCTCAAGGCTCCTGGGGCACAGGTGCCAGGCTGGGTCTCTCCCATGGCTTATGCTGCTGTAGGGTCTGTATGGGGGCAGCTCTGGGTGTCCTGTGGCAAGGAGGGCTCTGGCCATTGACTGCCTGCTGATCCTGGCACTGGGGAAAACAGAGCTGGGGAAGGAGGGAAGAGAAGGCTCTTGTCAGACAGCACCACCAGGCGCAGTGCAGGAGTGTACAGGTACAGCCTGCAGCAGTGCTTCTCTATCACCATCCTCACACCTCTCTGCTAGGTGGGATTTGGCAGTGTCTCAGCAAGACAAATTGCTTGCTTGTTTTTAAAAAGGAAAAATATGGTCAAGTCCAATGTGGGAGTGTCCATGATCTTTTTAATGCAAGTGTTTGTTTTTTATTTGTATTTAAAGAATGGTTTTTCCCTGTATTTTTGTTTAGCTGAATATAGTTTCACTAGCTAGTTTGTGGCTTAACTCCCTTTTATTGCATTAGATTACCAAATATCAATAATTTTTATTTTGTTGCTCATACCACTTTATTTAAGGTATCACTTCATTTTCTTTTTTCACAGTGGCATTTGATTAGTTGGTTTTAATATAGCTTAAATTTTCAGGAATTTCTTTGATAATTCCTGCAGCTTTTGCTTTCTGTCCTCCTTCCTTTCCTTCCAAACTCAAAAAACAGGAGAGATAAACATCCTGTTTTACTTTATGATTTGTGAATTTACAAGGAAACCTGCTATTTTAAATTAATTTTACATAAAAGGTGTGAAAGCTGGCATGTTCTCCACCTATAGAGTACAGAGTGAGTGATCGAAATTCAGGTTTTGGCTGTTGATCAGACATTTTTAGTTTTCCTTCAGAATGAGGTTTGGGGGTTTATCAGGGTTCTTTTTTTCAGAGCTTTGGTTCTTCAGCTTGTCTTCCTTCACAGTGCTGGAGTACCATAGCAGCATGGCTCCTGTATTCTTGCAAAGGTGAATATTGGAGCTGTGTTTGACTGGAGAACAGGTTATTCTCTTGTTGGAATTGATGAAGTTCTCTGTTGCATTTAAAATTGAACACTTCAGTCATAGTAGTTGGTTACTAATGTGATTTTGATGTGGTCATTGTATGACTTCTACAGGATACTGTTCCTTCCTAATCTTACCTTATAAAGCTGTTGGAAAGAAAATCTTCAACAGCTGGGGAAAAACCTCTCCTGGGCTGATGCTGAGTATTTCCAGCATATCTCCACAGGAGAAATAGCAAGTGACAATGATGAGGCAGAAGTCAAACAGCACTGAGCAAAATCAAGTTTTTGCATTGAGTTAGAAATAAATCACTCTAATTTGGTGGGTGTAACAATGCTGTCAGTGTTTCCGTGGCTGTTTGTGTCTGCATCTGCCACACAGCTTGTGCTGAACTCAGAGAAGGTCTGGATGGGATGACCATGGGGATCATGTGGGACACATCAGAAACACGGAGCACTGGGGGCTGGGGGGGCTCACTGCAGTGGTGACCACAAAGATAATTCCATGATTATATAAATATATTGGGATTTCCCTTCCTGGTGGCTTCCTGGGAAAATGGGGTTGGTAGGGAATGTCTTGTGTGGTGCAAGAAAAAAGCTACCTGAGTGGGTCACTGCAAGATAGCAGGAAATGCTCTAACTGTGTGTGAAAAAGAGATGAACTGAATAGATGATATTTTGGCAAAGGAAATCATCAAGAGTCTTGACTCAGTTTTGTGTGTTTATATTGGTCTCATTTTGTAGTATTCTGTTACATTGGATTGTTCTGGCTTTTGCTTGTTAGGCAGGAAAAGAGAAGCCCTGAGGTGTCTGAAATAACAAATAGCATAGGTAAGGGCACCAAAGAAAACAGTGTCTGGAAGGGTTGAAAAAAATCCTAATTCATTAATCAAAACCAGAGTGTATAGAGACTAAATTGTATTATATAGTTGATTAATAATTTATGTCATGAACTGTCTTCTAAAAGTTTGAAATAGGCCAGCAGGTCCAGAGGCTGTGTCTGAGCAGGAGTGCACATCTGTCCAGGCCTGCATTTGATCCCAACCATCTCCCAAGAGCTGGGAGAGAGAAACTGATAGACTGCAAAAGGAAAAACCTTGGGCCCTAAAATGTCTTTTAAATAAAATAAAAAATACTAGTTTCTTCAAAAATATTAGCAAGCTTTTCTCTGATATATTTTGTTTAATGAGTATTTTCTTTCATTTAACTTTTGGGTTTGACATTGAAAAAAGTAACTTGTCAGTATTTTTCATAACTTCATCCTGTTCTCATTTCCAGTGCTCTCTAACAGTATTCTGTGTAAAAGAATCTCATTCTCAAATATGATTGTACAGTTGAAAAAGTTAAAAGATTTTCTATTACTTTGTTGGTGGGTGTAATGCATTGAATGCATTTTGAATCAAAGTCCCTGAACTCAGTTAGTTTTGAAATGTTATAGAAAAAAATACTTTATTGCATCACGTACAGACAATTGTGATAAATTATTTTCTGTCCTTTTATCATGCCTATATGAAACTTTTTCCCTTCCAACTATTAAGATGACTATACAGAACTTTTGTGTGGCTTTTTTCCCCACAAACCAGTATTCAGTTACCCTTTCCAAAGCAAACTAAAATGCTAAACTCAAGTGTAATCTGTTTGATATGAGTGAGGATATGAGAGCAGATGTGCTGTTTGGAGAGTAGGGGATGATGCTAAACTGAATTTGTCAAAGATGCCCTGTATTCCAGTGAAGCACAAATGTGATTTCTAGAATGTGTCTGGAGCTAACACCTTGGTAAGGTGAGAAGCTTTATGAGCATCAGTCCAGTCCTGTTTACCGTTGTTAATTCCCTGGCACATGAAGCACACCATCTTTTTCAACTTCTTCAACTTGTGTGCCTGCACCTCAGCAGAGCTTTTGAACCAGTGGTTGTGTCTTCCATTCCCACAGTGTTTGGGTTCTGTGTGCGGGTCCCAAAGGCTTTGTCCCCGAGGCGCTGTGCAGCCTCCTGAACCGAACAGAGCGCACGGCAGCGGCGGCTGTACCCTGGCCAGGGGGCCGTGGGTGTGCCCTGGGGACACCTAGAGGTGTCACACGAGGGGAGCCTAGGGCATGTTCCACGCACTTCACAGCACGTTCTTAGTATCTCAAAAGCTGTTTCTGTGCAGTTTTTCTTCTGCTTTCTGTGCAGTTTTCTGTGCTGCTTTTCTGTTCTGCTTGTAAACTTTCTTGGCTCTTACCTGGTGGGATGCTGTATGTTGCACGTTTGTGGGTGAGACTGAAGGAAGCCTTGCATCGAGTGAGCAGGGGTGTTTTATAGCAATCGGGCATTATTTGCAGCTACTACAGTGCTGATACACGTCTTCTTGAAAAGGATGTAGATTTCAAATAGTAGGAAAGCATTTTTAAAGATAATTTCCTTTACTCAGATATTGCAGCCTTCACTTTTTATGTGAGCACAACGGTTTATCTCAGTGCGTTCTCTTGCCTGCCCTGAAACTTGTACTACCGTGATCTTACCATCATTACAGCAGCGTTGCGTAATGTCTGAGCTTTTCTGAGCAAAATGTGTACATAATGCAAGCTTATTGACTTGGTTTCCAACTGCTTTATCCTTTTAACTTTCCTAGTTTTTTAATAGTCCGAGTAGATAATCAAATATGCCACATTGTTCTAGTTCTGTTGTCATTTCCTTGAGATTATGCTTTTGCTTAATCGAATAATAGTTATACAAATAGAGAAAATTCCTGTTGAATAGGACTATACAGATCCACAGTGAAAAATGCTCATCTGAGGAATATCCTTGAAATAGGTAGGAGGAAGTGATTTCCTGTCTTGTAAGAGTTTGGAATGGAGGCTATAGCGCTTTCAAAGCAGCTCTTTCGGGGAGGCGGAGGGCTTTCTCGGCGCGCACGTGTGAGGCACGGCCGGCTGCTCGTGCGGCCCGCGGGCATGCGGGGGAGCTGCGTGCGCGGAGCGGCCCCGGGGACGCGCGGGGCGGGCGGGGCCGGCTCGCGGTCCCGTGGTGGGGCGGGGCCGGATCCCGGTTCCGCGGGAAGGGCCGGCAGTGCCGGGGGAAGCTCGGGGAACCATTTTGGGGCGCGGGGCCGGAGCGCGGCCGCACATGGGGGCGGTGGGCCCCGCCCGGGGCGGTGACATCCGGGCACGGCGCGGGGCCCGCCGGGGGCTTTCGGCGCGGTCACTGCCCGACCCGCGCCCCGAGCCCGTCTGTGCTGCGCGGACACGCCATGAGCTCCTCCGCGCCCCATGACGGGCAGATCTGCCTCCAGCGGGCCGTATTCCTGGAAGGGCGTCTGGTCTGCGTGCTTGCCGGGGAGTAAGACCTGCAAGGGGAAAGGTAGCGCCGTTTAAATTGCCTTATGCGCAGTATTTAAAACTGGGCTTGTGTCCCGCGGGAGGTGTCGGTAGCCTGGGCACGTCACCTTTCGCAGAACAGTGTCGAGAATGCTTTTAGCAACAGGTCGGTGCGTCCTGGTGTTACCAGGAACAGCTTTTCTTGATTTAGAACTAGGAAATCTTAAGATGCGTTTTCCCCTCTTCACTCTTACTGTTGGGCAAATGTTTTCGATCTTTTCAGTCTTTTTGATAATTGGAGTTAAAGGACCTAATACTCTTGAAAATGACAACTTAGTGTTCCTCAGTTTGTTGCTGTTGCTTAGAAACTTGTTCCTAGTGTGTGCAAACAAAGATAATGAAATAGCAAATATTTTATATAGGTGTTTTTACCTCTAGTAAGAGGTTTGAAACATGAAACTTTAGTTCTGTAGTTGTTTTTCCTTGGTTTGTAATTGTATGTTTTTCATAGTTGGATTTCCGCTGTTAAAACTTCTGTTTGTGATTAACTTGTAACTTTGAGGTAGCCATAAAAGATGTATTATTCACCTTTGTGTTAACAAGAGTGAAGAAAATGTAGGCTTTGGGCACGTTTAGGCTTGGTAAATTGCAGTTTATATCCTTATCCAGTGTCTTTCCTTCATGCTAATCTCAGTGGTCTGGTTCAGAGATTCTTGCTCGTTTCCATTCCCTGCTGACACAGGAGCACTGGTAACGCAGTTCTGTTCTCCAGTGCTTCTGTACCTTAGAAAGCTCAAGTGGGAAGTGCGTCTGTGCACAAGGTCTTTCACAAAGTTTGTAGGTTGCTTCATTTAACTGTTGCATGGCTCAGCGAGGTGTAATTAAAGGCAACAGAGCTCACCCAGCTCGTCAGGCTGCCCAGGGAACTGGTCTGACGCAGTGGTTTTCACCAGCGTTATCTGCAGGTTACGGGGGATGCCTGGATCAGGACGTGCTGGGTCAGGCAAAAGGAAGCACACATAGACTTTTCTGAAATGCATGTGTTTGCAGTGTTTGAAGGGAAACACTTCCAGAATTATACATAGGAATATGCTTGTTATTTCCAAGCTCTTCCCGAGTGAACAGTGTGATCAGCGTTGGTTCTCCTGTGTCCCGGTTTGTTCTGGAGCACAGAACTGCAGGGTGCCCCCCACCTGCAGCTGCTGGGGACACAGAGCAGTGCAGCTGGCAGAGGCCTTGCTGCTCCAGTTCCCTCGCTGGTGCAGCATCACTTCCCCAGGACACATGCTTGATTTGTCACAGACATCCTAAACTTCTCATCTAAGCTGGAATGCCTCACAGTGGGAAGATACAGCCAAAAGACACAAACATTCTTGTCATATCTCTGTAGTATCACTTAAGGCCCAGCACTGAAAACTGCTGCATGGGTGTTTTTCTCAAGCATGGGAATTGGGTATTTCTAGACCACCAAGCCTGAGATGGAGGAAAAGAGTTTGGTGGGTTGAGAAGATGCTGCCAATGGGTTTGTGAGACTCATAAAATCAGTGACTGAGTATCAAATCTTAGACACTCATACTGCTCTAGCTCTGGGGAGAAGTCCTTCTGTAGAGGAATTTGGACTTGTTTGTCTCACATTACTTTTTGAATGTCAAGGACTAAGTCATTTTGCAAGTTGGAATCTCTCAGTTCCTCTGCGTTGTGCCCTGAACAGTGCATGTCTTGCAAAAGCATGCACAGTATGCTGCTCTGAGCTGTCTGGTCCAAGTATGAGTAAGTTTGTGGGTGAAATGATGCTAAATATGGGAAGCTTGCCTATTGCCTAATATTCCCATGTCAAATAGCAAGGAGATTAAAGATGAGGTTTATTTTGAGAGCTTTATATGTACGTGACAGATCCAGAGCTGGTTGTACTCGCAGAGAGGCACTTAGGGTGGCTGAGAATTGTACTGTGTAACAGAAGCCAATTTTGGATAGCATTTTATTTAACTGCCCTTTACCTACAAAGGTATGGTTTATTTCTTCAAAACTGTATTTATTTTTTCAGATAGTGTAGTAATTCCTTTTCCACAAGGAGGAGAGGAGAGTTAGGAGTACAGGAAAGCATAACATGTTAAGAAATATGGTTGGTACTCGTTCCACATCTGTGGAATGGTTGAGCAAGCTGTTTGGCCGGACAGCTGTCACCTTTGTCTGAGGACGTTGGAGAGGACAGAATTTCAGGGGGAGCTCCACTGAATAGAGCCTTCATCAATGCAGTCCCATTTCCAAGGGACTGCAAATGTCTGAGTATTTACATGGTAAAATGAATTCTCAAATTTAACAAGTGAAGTTTGAATTTTTGGTCTTATTTGGGAAACTAAAGAAAGTAATCGCTTTGCTTTTTTTTTTTTTTGTCTGGTATCCTCACAAATGGTTTAGTTAAGGAAGCTGAAGCAGTACTTTACAAGCCATGGGCCTCAGTAGCAGAGTAATGAAAATGAAGAGTCACTGTCCTATCCTGGGAAAAAAACAGGCTAGTAATTGTCTGAGCTGTGTTTTCAACTTTTTTTTTTTTAAATTGCACTGTAAATATGATTACTGAGAAAGTCATGTCCAGAAGATAGTTTTTTCATTAAAATGCTTTGTTTCTCATACACCGCAGCTTAGAATTGTTCCATACACAGAATTGATACACACAAGTGGTCTATTAAAAAACAAGAGCAATATTAAGAAAACAAACCAACAATAACAAACTTCTTATTTTTAGTATGTCTTTATTCCTCCTCTGCCTTGCAGTTTGCAGTAGCTAAATGCCACTTCAGAACAGTGAGCAGAACTTCTTCACTTGTTCAGTTTCCATGTCATGCAAGTCTGTACTGTATGTGTACAGCTGATCTACACATAGCATGTATACAGTTTGTGTTACATGGGGAGGGTCTCTTGAAACTTTTTTGTGAGTCAAGAAATGCTGTATGCAGAGCAGTGAAGTGTGGTTAGATGTGAACTGTCTGTTCTCTGTTGTGTTGCAGAAATGAGCCGTCAGACTGCCACAGCACTACCCACAGGTACCTCCAAGTGCACGCCATCGCAGAGGGTGCCCGCGCTGACGGGCACCACAGCTTCCAACAATGACTTGGCCAGTCTCTTCGAGTGTCCCGTGTGCTTTGACTATGTGCTGCCACCCATCCTGCAGTGTCAGAGTGGCCATCTGGTCTGTAGCAACTGTCGCCCCAAACTCACGTGCTGCCCCACTTGCCGAGGCCCGCTGGGCTCCATCCGTAACCTGGCTATGGAGAAAGTTGCCAATTCCGTACTATTCCCGTGTAAATACGCCTCTTCCGGCTGCGAGATAACTTTGCCACACACAGAAAAAGCAGACCATGAGGAGCTGTGTGAGTTTAGGCCTTACTCCTGTCCCTGTCCTGGTGCTTCATGTAAATGGCAAGGCTCTCTGGATGCTGTAATGCCGCACCTGATGCATCAGCATAAGTCAATTACAACGCTGCAGGGAGAAGATATAGTGTTCCTGGCCACGGACATTAATCTTCCTGGTGCTGTTGACTGGGTTATGATGCAGTCTTGTTTTGGCTTTCATTTCATGCTAGTGTTGGAGAAACAGGAAAAATATGATGGTCACCAGCAGTTCTTTGCAATTGTACAGCTGATAGGAACACGCAAGCAAGCAGAAAACTTTGCTTATCGACTCGAGCTAAACGGGCATAGGCGGCGATTGACTTGGGAAGCAACTCCTCGATCCATTCATGAGGGAATTGCAACAGCCATTATGAATAGTGACTGTCTAGTCTTTGACACCAGCATTGCACAGCTCTTCGCAGAAAATGGCAATTTAGGCATCAACGTAACTATATCCATGTGTTGAAACGGCAATCAAACCTCTTCAGGCCAGTGTTTAAATAAAACCATTGCATTTAATTTAGCAGAAATAGGGTAACCATCTTTGACTGTCAGACAAATTATTTGGTAGATGGAGGGTAGACATAAATGAAGGTAAATAAAAGGAAAGGCTGTTAAATTACAGGAAGCAGTTGCATGTAGTAACTAATATATTTAAAATAAGTCAACAGTAAACCACTGAAAATATATATACACCCAAAATGGGCATCTTTTGTATTAAGAATTGATTCTACAGGAAATGTTGTAAAATAATTCTAAAAACTTGTTTGTAGATTGATTGTACTGTTGAAAAGGATACTGTTTCGTGTTTTTGTTTGTGTTTTTTTCCTCCCCCTTTGACTGACAAGCCATGTTGAGCGGTCTGGTCTCTGGCCGCTGCTTCCCCTCCTCCCCACCCCTCTTTGTAAGTCACTACATAGTATTGCTGCTGTTTGTGTATATTTTTTGTGTATTTGCTAATTTTTATTAACTTCTAGTTTTTCATTAAATAAATATGACTTTCTTTTCTGTAATTCAGGTTTTTCTCTTTTTTGTATCTTTTTAAAATTAATTACAGGTGTCATCTTTTGATATGCATAATTGCGATGGTAAAACTTATATTTCTGTATGTTTGGTAAATTTTGTCTCTTTCCAGTAGTCAATTCATTGGTGATGCTGTTCTTAATTGAGCTATTTGTGAATGTACTGAACTCGAAAGGAGTGCTTATGTTCAAAGATGTGTCAGGAAAGACAGCTCCTTTAAAAACAGATCTAGATGTTGTTGTACTTTGAGTTACCTTCTAACGAAAATGAACAATTATTAAGAACTTTCCAAATTAAAAAAAAAATAGTAATTCACATTTCAAATTTAGAGATGCTTAGAAAATTGATTGCATCCTTGTATTTGTTGGTTTGCAGTACAAAGAAAGTATTGTATTACACAATATTTGTAATTATAAAAGCAGACCATTTGTTTAAAAAAAAAAAAGGCAGTCGGAGTGAGATGTTTTCAGTCTTTTTATATTTGTCATTAAAAGATTACCTGGCAAATGGAAAAAACACAGCCAACTTCTGCTTTTTGCTTTAGCTCAAAGTTTGACACATTGATGCTCTTGCTCAGTTTCTTGTCTTCATGTCTTTAGGTTGTTACTAAAGCAACTGTCTGAAACTGAATTTTGTATCTCATTTTGGTGACATGATCCACATGACAGTGCAGATAAATCTCTTCCAGGTGTGACTGACCAGCCCTAAAGGCTTTGGAAGGATACTGGGCTTTATTGCAGACTGCCTGTATGTGCTAACCTGAACCACGAATGTAAACGGGATTTGTGTTACAAAACAGACACAGACATGAGCAGGGGAGCAGCGCTTCCACCTCGAGCAGGAGAAAATCTTTGTCAATGCGAGTGGTAGCGGGCGTGTCGGGAGCTGCTCTGGCTATTGACTACTTTTGTAACACATTAAAATACCGTTTATTTACTGTGCACTGGCTTAACTTTCTTACCAGAAGTTGATCTCTTAAGACAACTCTTGTTCTTACTATTTTTGATGCATGATGAGGTAAGTAGTTCTGCAGGTAAGGAACATAAAATCCATTGGGTTGGATTAATAAAATACTACAGAAATAGTTGGCTTCATGTAGTAAAAGTTTCACTCTGAAAATTGAATACTTAAGACTGTTTGAACTGTGCACAGATGTAATTTAAAAGATGTACTGGTACCTTGTGACCGTAGATAAATGCTTCCAAAACTCCTGCAATCTAGCATTTTTTTCCTTTTGAATATACAACCGTTTGCAGTTCTCCAAATTCAGTAATTATTCTCACCTAGTTAAGCTTGTCTACACTTACCTCCAGTTTGTCTTTAACAGAAAGTTGCTAAATGCTCTTTTTAGAGGAGCACACACATCCCTTGCTCCCTGGTGCCTGCCTGGCTGGGCTGAGCCATTCCATCTCTGGTTGTGCTAAGGGAACCTGTGTGGCTCCTCTGACCCGGCCCTGAGAGGCCAGGGCTGTGCAGGGCTGGTCACTGCTGCTGTGTCTGGGAGGGTTCAGCTGGGGCTGTGTCCCCAGGAGCACTGTCACCCCTGAACCCTTGTGCTGAGCTGCAGTGATCTGATTTAGGTACAGTGGGCTGGAGGTCAGGGCTGTGCTCTGGAAGGGGCCTTCAGGAATGGCCTTTGCAGTGAGCTTTAGAAGCTGCCTGCTGTGCTCAGACAGGTTGGTTCATGTTTCACAGAGGACAAGAGCTGTAGCATAACTACTGTATGCTGACTTACTGTAATGTAAATTAGTATTGCTCCATTTGGTGTTAAATAATTGTATAAAACCTTTACTGTCCATCATCAGATGGAATTACGAAATTACCCTTAGGCCCAGATCCTCAAAAGTATTAAAAGCCTAAAGAGTGTGAGGATCTGCTAAGTCAACTACACTGTTATATATGAAAAAAGAAACCATACTAGAAATCTGTACAGTTTTTACCTTATCTAAAATAAATGGTGTATTAAAGCCTGGCATTGTCTTAACACTAGCTATTTATTTTAGAAAGTGCTGTTTTACTTTGCTGTACTGGGAAGGATTATTTGAATCGGTCTCTAAAAGGTGAAACGCAGTAGATCTTGCATTTGTCTGCTAGCACTACCTCCGTGGTTTTTCATTGCCCTTTAAAAAAAAGCCTTAAAATGTTTGACAAATGTGGATGTAAATATTTTTATTCTGTTGTGACAGTTCCTGCTAGTTCTTGTTTGCAGTAGTGCTTTAAAATTAAAGCAGGTGAATGGTTTTGTATTGCTGCCTGTTCTGTTGTTTTATCCAGAATATTTTCCAAGCTGCTGTGATTAAAGCAGGAATTGTTCTAGTGGGATAGTTATTATCTGTAGCAGTTCACAGTGTGGATAGATGAGAGGAGCTACCACTGCTTTTACTTTTGATAAGCTTCAGCTGTTTTGGGTTATTTTTGTGAGGGGCACAAGTTTAATCTCTGGTCCATCTAACTGCTCCTGAGCAGATGTTCCCCAGGGTATTGACATCCCTTCACAAGTTCTGCCCTGCTCTGGCTCGCTGCTGCTCGGGATTATTGTGCTCAGTGAAAGCAAAACAAAAGGCACCAAAATGTGGTTGTAGTGTCTGCTATACTGGATAATGCTTATGTTTGTTTAAAAAAATCTCAGCACAGTAACAGAACCTCCTCAGCTCTGGCAGCAGGGACAGGAAAAGCTGGTACTACATGCCTGGCATTAAACCCCTCACCTTCAGGTGCAGTCTGTGGGGCTTAGGAAGTAAAATGATGTGTCAGACAAAGTCATCCTTAAACTTTTCTGGGAACCTCCCTGTTTTGCCATGCTGGAAACTTTATTTTACTAGTCCTTATTTTTTTTTTTACAAAGCAGATTTGTTTTGTCCATCTGGAAACAGACTGTGCTGGAATTCTGAGCATGTCAATGCTCTCACAATGCAGAGCAGTGCAGGACTCCTTGGTAAAGGATTTTTACCTCCTGGTTTGATCAAAAGCAAAACAGCAGCACAGGTACCAGGCTGGGGTTTTACCCAGAGGGAAGTTTCTTTGCACTTCTTCCCTGCACGTTTCTCTTGAGGCAGAACACGTTCTGAGACTGGGGCTGTTGTCTGTAGTCTCAGAACTTGGCTTGTGAGTGACTAAGAGTAGAGCTTTTGAAACATTGACACCGAAGCAGGTTTTATTTTTTAGTCATTTTATTAGATTAAGTCTTTTGTCAAAGTTGTAAAATCTTTTGTAAAATAGATGTTGAAATTCCCACTGAATTGATTACTACCAGTGCTGTTATGTTCCAGGTAAATCAGCTTTGTTATCTATGAAAATGAAAGCAAAGCAAACTCTTACTTTTGATTTTTAGGCAGCTTCTAGAACAGGCAGTTGTCACTGGTACAGTTTGTGTTTCATAAGCACTTTGCGGTTTGCTTCAGAACCAGCGAACAAGAGAAGGATGTAACAACATCCAGGATTTGGTTGTGGGGCTGACCCTGGAATAAACAATGCCAAAGGCCAGGATCACACACTGAAGTGCAGTTCTCAGTGAGGTTCAAGGGGAGATAAGAGACAAAGGACAGGGAAGCTGCCAGACTTCTTAACCCTTACATTGTTCACATGAATAATGATTCAGAATTTCCTTGGCATTGTTCAAATGAATTTAATTTCCTCAGGTGACCCTCCAAGCATAGGCATTCCCAGAACCAGGTGGGTGTGAAGGAACTCTGTCCCTCAAACCATTACTGGGTTTTTTCATTAAGGCCTCACACACTCCACCCCCTGCTGCTGCAGGGACAGCTGGGCAGATGGGAACGGATGTGTTCTCTCCCTTCCTACACAACAATTCCTACGTTTCACTTCTGGCATTGCTTCCTGTGTTTGAAAAATGATGTCTGCAGTGGCCTTGCTACAAACTAGAACCAAGTGCTGAAAGAACTTCCTAACTGCAATTAATTAGGCCATAGTGCTTCTCTTCAGATGCCTTAAGCATATTTTTTTTAATTTCAAAAACCTTATTTTCCCCCCAATGCCGCTGCTCCTTAGCACATTATTATTTATTATTATTACATGTATTTTGTAAGTAAGTAAACTTGCACTAAATCAGTTTGCTTTTTGTAACAACCCCAGCTATGAGCCTCTCCTACTGCACACTATTCCCTATTTAAAGATGTAACCAGCTGCTGCCATGTACATACATAGGTGCCAGACAGGCTAAGGAATTCTTTCTCAAGCTCATGAAATGAGATTCAAGATTCTTTGCTGATAAAAAGCAGCAAATGCCTGTAAAGTGCAGTTCCAGGCTGGTAACTGCGGCAGCAGCATCTTCCTTTTGATGGCACTGACACACCCCTTCAAACAATCCCCTTTAGCTCATAGTTGTACCTGATACCTAAATGTAGCTGAAAGAGATCAAGAACTGTGGAACTGGAGAGAGGAGTAGCCTCAGCCTGTCTGCCTAAAGTTTGCTATTCAGGTGCTCGAGCCTGGCCTTGACTGCAAAGCCGCCGTCGAAGGCCGCGTTCAGCACCTCGTCCAGGCACCCGGCCAGCACAAAGGTCAGGTCCTGCCGCACGTGCGCTGCAATCTCCTCCAGGTCTTTCTCATTTCTTTGAGGAATGATAATTCTCTTCAGTCCAGCTCGGTGTGCTGCCAGCACTTTGTCTTTGATTCCCCCAACCTGAGAAGGAGAAGAAAAACATGTATAAAAACAATGAACTGATCTAATAAAGTAATTATTGTAACATCACATCAGGAGTTAAATTTTGATGAAAGGTTCTGCCTCCCTCAGTCATTTAGGAAAGAAATTAAAAATGCAGTCAGAGTTGTAGCTCATCATGTGCTTAATGAGGGAAATATGTTAATATGCTACAGTATTCTTTCTGTAACAGCTACAGAGAGAAAAACAGATTTAGGAGTGCAGGTACAAGAGAATCAACAGAAGAAATGTCATTGCTTTTCAGGAATTTCTTTAACAAAAGTGGCCTTCACTCCATTTTTTTAATATCATGTACTGAAATCCTGCACCTGCCCTGGACCACAAGATTTCTCAGATAAAGGCAGTATTAGATTTAGGGGGAAAAGGGTCCTAAGGAAGCAATGTCCCATGAAAAATAACTTGAGCTGTACAACAAAATATGCACAGCTAAGCAAAGCTGCGTTCCAGGAGTGGAGAGGCACTGCTCCACTGAGCCTCCTGGTTGAGTTGCTAATGAGATGTTAAGGGGGGAGGGGGTGGTTAAATTAATTTTTCTTACAGTTGTAGCTTCCCCCAAACTCCTTTCTATTCCTAAAGACCTTCTTAGAGCAGAAACTTGTAATTTTACAATGCTCTAGAGAAGAGAAAGGACCTGTATTACAGTACAAAGGGCAAAGCCCGAGCTGCTGTGACACAGGGCAGGAGTGACCCATGATCCTGATGGTGATCCAGGGGTCTGGCAGTGCTGCACACTCAGCAGCCAGGGCAGCCCCTGGCACAGCCCTGGGAATTCAGGCACTGAGAACAGCAAGATTCCGGATGCCCTGGGGAAGGAGGAAAACGTGGTTTAATATTTACAGGGACCTTATCTCTGCACACAGCTTTAGCAGCAGGCACAGCCTGGTCACTGCCTGGCAGTCAGGACAGGATGGCTGCAGGGCTAAGCTGGCTCCCACCAGTCACTGCAGGCTGCTCCAGAACCCTGGACAATGGCCTGGCCTGTCAGAGCCTACCATGGCAGCTCTGGTTCTGTCTCCTCTGCAGGAAACAAAATTCTGTCCCTATTTCCAGCTTCATCCTCCTGTCCATCATTTGGTATGAGATGGTAACTGTTGTTTGAACACCTTCTTTGCCTTCAAGTTTTGACAAAGCTTTATGGAAACCCCATTTGACTGAGCTCCATACAAGGACCAACACTGAAGAGAAATCTAAAAGTAGATCCATGGATTCAGGAGTAACCTGGGTGCAGTTACTGTGAGAGTTTTAAGACACAACTTTACAGACACCAGAAGCAGTTCTGTATCAACAGTCTGAGGAAGCACATTTAGAAACCACAGTGCAGACTTTAGAGCCATCTTGCATTTTAAGACTTTGAGGTTTCCTTTCCAAGTAGACATTTTAAGGTATTTTCCCAAAAAGCCACATCAAGGCTGGCTTTAGTTGAAAGGCAAAGCACAGGAGTGGGGCATTCCTGCAGCAGCCTGGCCTTCATTGGCCTCTTCCAATGCACCAGCAGAGACTGCATTGCTGCTAAGGAATGATCCAGCAAGGCTCTGGATCCACTCTTTTCTAAGTGGCTATAAACAGATTTTATATCCAGAACAGGGAGAATTAATACAACTTAGCTCTTTTCTCCAATGATGCTTACTGGAAGAACAAGGCCTCTTAGTGTAATTTCTCCTGTCATGGCTACATCTGAGCACACCAGCCGCCCACTGAAGAGTGAAGCAAGGCAGGTTACTATGGTAACACCAGCAGATGGTCCATCTTTTGTGACAGCTCCAGCTGGGAAGTGCAGATGGATGTCAGTGTTGTCAAGGAGATCAAAACTTCCAGAAGCTTAAGGAAAAAAAGAATGGTTTGAATGTTAAAAATCTAAACCCATTTTTTTCCTGGTCTTTATTCTAAAAGCCCACCAAGAACTAAAAGCCTTGGCACTATTTATTAACAGTAGGCTGAAAAAACAACACATTGCAGAGGCCCTAGGAAAAAACAACAAAGAGAAATCCCAATGAGCTTTCCTATCCAAATTTCTAGAAAAAACTGTAACATGATAACCAATAAGCTTGGCATTTGCATGCATTGGGAAACTGAAAGTAGGGATTAATGTGGAAACCAAAGAAATTCTACATAGAATTTTTATGCCCCAAACCATCAACAACATCAATGTTCAGAGAACACTCCACAGAAATTCACAATTATAGTAAACAGAAACTCTTTTTATGGCCTTTCACCTGTAATGGAGTGTAAACCAGAGCAAACATGCACAGGTAATGCCTGCAGCATTTCATACATGAATTCAATTTTTGTTTTTAACCTATCTAGACTTCCACTATTAGCAAAGATACTGGTTGATTATTCGCCTGATAAGCAGATGACCAATCTAGAAAACACATTTCCACAAGTCATGGGAGGTTCAGAGAAAAAAAATAGTTAAAATGTTCTTGTCCAGAGCTCTACTGCACTGCAGTTCCACAACTGCCATACAAATCTAGTGTCCTCAACATACTTAGACTACAGAAACCTTTTAACAGAGAAAAACTACAGACTTCTCTATGTCTCCATCATGAAAACACTGCTGGAAAGCTTGAGTGTAAAAATGAGTCAGAGGCAGTGTCTGCCACAACCAAGGAGAGGTACCTTGGCACAGAGGCTGCCCACAGCCTTCCAGGCTAGGGCAGGGAGTCAGCTCCTGCTCTGCCAGGCCACAGCCACCTCGGCTTGGCAGCAGCTGGGAAAGAACTGCACAGAGGCACTCTGGTGCTGACCTCATCTCCAGGGCAGCACTGACGGCTGAAACCTTTGTGTGTTACATGTCCACAGTGAGTAACTGCCAGGGTTACTCAGCAGTGCAGCAGCTGTGGGGCTGCAGCTGCCCCGCAGTGTCCCACAGTGTCCCTGCAGTGTCTCAGCAGTGTCCCCGCAGTGTCCCCACAGCTGCCCCCACAGTGTCCCCGCAGTGTCCCCGCAGTGTCCCCGCAGTGCCCCCGCAGGCGCACCGTTGGTGAGCTGGTATCTCTTGGCGTTGCTGCGCAGCCAGCTGATGGCCAGGTGAGCCGACTCCTTCATGACGTCCCCCAGCTGTCCCGTCAGTGTGAGCTGGCCCTCCCCGTCCATCTGGCTCGCTTCCACAAACATGATCTCCCCTCCCAGGGGTGTCCAGGCCAGCCCTATGGCCACCCCGGGCTGGTTCAGGCGCTCAGACACCTGAAGGGAAACACGGGAAGCGGTTTAAGAAACAGCCATTAAAAAAAAAATTTTGCAAAACTAATTAAATAGTTAGCTTTGAAACAACTGTACCCATCAAAACACAGAAGTTAAGCCAAATGTCTGATCTCTTATATTTTAATTTATTATTTAATACAGCAGTAGTTCTGGATATGTGTAAACACTAGTTATACAACATGAGCTGTGTATGGCAGCTTAGTTTAAGGCCACGGCAAACATCTGGGCGTGTCCTTCTTGAAACTTTCCCTGCCCCCTAAAACACCATAAAAATCTTTCTCCTCAAAGCACCTCAAGTACTGAGTCAATCTTGACTGAATGTTTATGTGACAACCCATCTGCTGGAGTGTGTTTGCCCTGACTGTTACTCCTGTGACAAAGCCAGTTTTGCTCCCTGGTATTCCCTAAAAGCCTTTTTAAAGGTGGTGGCACTGCCTGAGCTGTGGCCAGCCAAGCCCCCCCTGCAGGGTTGTTCCCTGCAGACATTTACAAACACTCTGGAACAGCAAAAATGTGAATATGTTCCCAGGCCAGGCAGAGGGAACACCTGACAGAGTCCCTTTAGGAGTCACAAGCAGCCAAGCAATCAGCAGCTACACTGGCAGCCAAAGCCAAGGCAGGCACAGAGCCCCTTCTGGTTCTCCTGGGGCTCTCCCTTATCAGTCTCCTGCCATTTGCTGTCATCAGCAGGATTTAGCTAAGAAGGCTCTTTCTTTTTCTAGCATTTAAGAAAATTGTACAGAACAGTGTGTTTCACTTTTATGGTATCAAAGTACCTCACCAAGCATTTTAATTTTGTTTACATCAGTCTCTCTATCCACTCCCTGTGTGTTATTAGTTACAGTGATTTACTCTGATTATTTTAGTAACTCAGGTTAAAGTCGGTTCATCCTGGTCACACTGAAATCCAACAACACTCAAACATTCCTCTTTGCACTGGAGACAACGCTATTTTGGCAAACCATCACGGTTTCAAACATTACAGGTGTAATGAACAAAATTAAGTGTTCACACCCTCTCCCAGCCCAAAGCAGCCATTAGCAAGGGCTGTTGATTTGGGAGTTTTGTTTCAGTTTTTTCAGACTGGACTCCGGATCAATTGAAAACAGTTTAGAGACTGTTTGAGAATTCAGGGGCAGAATACAGCAAACGGGACAGCAAATCAAAACCCAAACGGTTCTAAAGACTCATCCCTTAGCATAGGCTCCCTCCTCTATCCTCAGACTAGGCAGGTACCTCCTCCTACTTTCACAAGTCAGTTGAGATCTGGTAAGAGAAACTGGCTGTGTAGTCGGTGTTGATCACCTTTGGACCACTGTTCCTTGCGTTACCTGGTGCCTCCAAAGCCAAGCAGCCTCTCCTGCTGTCCTGGAGAGACACTGGACCACCCCTGCTGCAGCCTCCTCAGCTGAGCTTTACTGAGCCTGCTGACAGGCACATGTGGCAAATGCCCTGGCAGCTTGGAGATCTGGCTGCAGAAAAGCCCCCTGGAAACTCCCAAACACAGTCAGAGCCACAGAACCCCCAACACTCAGAGGAAAGCACACTGGACTATGTGAGACACCCACAAAGTGTTACAGGGAGCTCCACGAGACTGAATCACTCCTAGAACCTCTGAATAATTTCTTCTCATCAAAAGTCAGATTAATTTCAATTAGAATAAATCCTTTTTCACACTTTCTAAACAACTTCAATTAAAAATGACCATTTGAATCAGCTGATGGCTGGTGATGTCTGTCAGATGATGAAGATGTCACTGACCTACATGTGATGCCTTGAAAATGTTTGCAGATGAGACCAACCCAGCTGTGATTTAGCTGTATCCTGAGTACATGAACTTACTGTCACATGCATTTTAGCTGCCTGGACACTGCAAAATTGAAGTCTTAACATTCAGCACAGTCATTTATTTCAGAGTATTTCAGGTTATCATCTGCAGTTCTGGAGCTGCACCAAGTCAGTGTAATGGACAAGAAGGTGGTAAGTCCCTGCTTCACAATGAGAAGATGAGAACCAGTTCAGTCCCTTGCTGGCCTTTAGCATGGTTGTTTTCCTTCCACAGGTTTTCCCTGCCTGACTGTACCAACTTTTTTCTACTCTTCTGATTCATTCCCTGGCAAATCACTGCTGGCAAAGCACATTACAGTGGTTTCCCTCTGAGGCAGAAGGATTTCCCAGAAATATCACCACAAGACTGATAGTTCTAAGATAAAAATGCCAATCTAAACCTGTGCTTTGGACAGGTTTTGCTTCTGAAAGATACCCTAATTTTTTCCCTCATTAGAATTGTGCATGTCCCATGAAACAGAGCCATTCTTTTATGGCATCTTCATTTTCACCTCCTAGGCTAGGCCAGGCCATTTCCCTGACCTACAGCTTCTGTCCCTTCAACTTCACTCAAGTTATGAGGATATAAACCAGT